>NW_005371386.1:855046-864624 GCF_000412655.1 Myotis brandtii | reverse complement strand
AGGTAGGGGAGGGTGGGGGTAAGGGGGAGAGATCAACCAAAGGACTTGTATGCATGTATATAAGCCTAACCAATAGACACAGACACCAGGGGGGTGAGGGCATGAGGGGGGGCGGCAATGGGGGTATAAGGACACATATGTAATACCTTAATCAATAAAGAGAAAAAAGTGAGCCAACAGTTTGAAACAGCATTGAAATGAAGATTTCATGTCGTGGTGATGGTAGTAATGATAAAGGTGATGGCCATAGAGTGGCAATGGTGGCGGTGGTGTTGATAGTTATTGTGATGATTGTTTAATAGTAAAAAAAAAAAAAATCTAGTACTAGGAAAGGGTGAAATATTCCTGTGATGAGGGAAATCTTGTGCTTACCCATTGAATCCTTTTTTAAATATATACTTTTATTGATTTCAGGGAGGAAGGGAGAAAGAGAGATAGAAACATCAATGATGAGAGAGAATCATTGATGGGCTGCCTCCTGCACACCCCCCTACTGGGAATTGAACCTGCAACCCAGGCATGTGCCCTTGACTGGAATCAAACCTGGGACCCTCCAGTCCGCAGGCCAACACTCTATCTTCTAAGCCAAACCGGCTAGGGCTCCCATGGAATCCTTTTGTTCTATATTGAGAAGATGACTGCGCTTGGACATTTTTCTACTCAAATGGCAACAGTAGCCTGATCCAATATTAAGCTAATACTAACAATGTGAAATGTCTTCATTAACAAGGCTTTGCTTCTTCCTGGAAACTGGTGGAAATCCAACCCTGTTGTATATACCCTTGATGCAGCTTCTGTGTTGTCCTCACCAAGAAATGGGGAATGGTTTCCCAGATGGCAAAGAGCCGGGGGGTGATGCTTGCACCTGTGTGAAGTCTCTCTCTCTTTGTTTTCCAGGACACAATGTAGGAAGCCTTTTCCACTTGGCAGATGATTTGGGCCGAGCGATGGAGTCCTTAGTTTCAGTCATGACAGATGAAGAAGGGGCAGAATAAATGTTTTACAACTCCTGATTCCCGCATGGTTTTTATAATATTCATACAACAAAGAGGATTAGACAGTAAGAGTTTACAAGAAAAAAAAAATCTATATTTTTGTGAAGGGTAGTGGTACTATACTGTAGATTTCAGTAGTTTCTAAGTCTGTTATTGTTTTGTTAACAATGGCAGGTTTTACACGTCTATGCAATTGTACAAAAAAAAGTTATAAGAAAACTACATGTAAAATCTTGATAGTTCAATAACTTGCCATTTCTTTATATGGAACGCATTTTGGGTTGTTTAAAAATTTATAACAGTTATACAGAAAGATTGTAAACTAAAGTGTGCTTTATTTAAAAAAAAAGTTGTTTATAAAAACCCCTAAAAACAAACACGCGCGCGCACTCGCGCGCGCACACACACACACACACACACACACACACACAAACTTTGAGGCAGTGCATTGTTTTGCTTCCTTTTAGCGTGATATCCATATGAAATTCATGGCTTTTTTTTTTTCTTCTTGCATATTGAGATAAGACTTCTTCTGACACTACCAAATGACTGCTTCACATTGCTCTCTTGAGAGTTGTTGACTGAGTGGAACGGGCTGTGGGTTTCCGTTGTCCACATCTATATGTCTATAAGTATGCAGATACTATAGGTATATAGATAAATAGATAGGAATTTCTAGAGACCTTTTAAATTTCTTGTTCAAATGTTCCTGCCACTTGCTAATGGCGAGAAATTGCTTCTGGTCATTCGGCTTACCTGCTCGGTGGAGAGTGGCTTTCCTGGACCCTGCAGGCAGAAGGAAACGACCACATTAAAACATTGTCTGGGGCTCCAGATGTTTCTCATTTGGAACTTTCCACTGACAACTAGAGTACTGCATTTTTTTTTTGATAAAGGAACATGTGAATGAGTACACAGGACTTACTATGTCAGAATAATGCATTGGTTGATGTATACAGCGTCCTGCTGTTGGCAATGCCACTATTTAGACTTCATGGTGCTTCAGTGGAAGTCAGAGCATCAGAAGGCGTTTTAAACTCCCAGAGACGAGAAGGGCTCTGGGTTCTCAGCTGATCCCTCTGAGGGAGTAGGCAGGCCACTCTTGAAGTAAAGGATTGGATGAATCTTCATAACCATACATAGAGATTTGTGTAATTACAACTAAATGATTCTCTTCTGGCAAACAGCAGTGGGTGTTTTGGTTCTTTCCTTTTTTTTAAGCTTTTATTTTCTCATTGCAGTGATTTTAAATGCCATAGGACTTAATTTAAGATAACCCTTGGAAAAATGTAAGACAGTAGCCCCATCACACTGTGACACTGTTAAATATCCACCCAGAAGTTCGTGAACTGTGCTTCTCTCCTTTGCATTTCTCTAAAGTAAGTGGGGACGCGGATAGATTCAGATGTTCCACAAGGTACTGCAATCCCCTTTGGGTGGATTAAGCAAGTTAAATATATAAACAAGCAAACATTGTTCAAAAAGAGGAGAAAAACTCAAGAGGACTAGCTGGTAGGAAAAAGCTTTACTCTCATTTCATCTTATTAGTCTTTGATTTAAAAAAAATCATTCAATAGAAAGCCCACGTGACCTATTATTTTGCAAATCTGTTACCTCTTACATCAAATGTAATTAACTTTCGGAGTGTGGGTTTTGTCCCTTATTTTATTATGATAATCAACGTCAAACATGGCTTCTCATGCTATTTCTACCTCACTTTGGTTTTGGGGTGTTCCTAATAATTGTGCACACCTGATTTCACAGCTTCACCACTTGTCCATTGTGTGAACATTTTCCACCATTTTCTTTCTTCCTTTATAATTTCCAAAAGAAAACCCAAAGCTCTAAGGTAACAAATTACATTAATATTTGGTTTTAGTCTTGCATTTTTCCTTTACATGACGCTGGACTTTTTCTTTAAGGATTTTTTTTAACCACGATTTAAAACAAGAGGTTACTTTACTTCCTACTAAGAAGTTTAAGTTTCATTCTAAAATCAAAGATAGAGTGAGTGCATAATTTTGTTTTAATCTTTTTGTTTTATCTTTTAGACATTAGTTCTGGAGTGAGTCTGGCAAAATATATGAATAAAAATTGAGAGCTTTATTGCTATGTTTTAAGCATAATTTGGACATTATTTCGTGTTCTGTATAACCACTGAGTGTTAAACTAAATCATAATCAATGTAACTGAAGCATAAACATCACATGGCATGTTATGTCATTGTTTTCAGGTACTGGGTTCTTACTTGAGTATCATAATACATTGTGTTTTAACATCAACACTGTAACATTTACTAATTATTTTTTTAAACTTCAGTTTTACTGCATTTTCACAACATATCAGACTTCACCAAATATATGCCTTACTATTGTATTATATTACTGCTTTACTGTGTATCTCAATAAAGCACGCAGTTATGTTACAAAAAAGTGTTGATTGGACTGCTCTATTTTGTTTTTATTTTAATTTAGTTATTTTTTTTTACACTTTTATTGATTTCAGAGAGAGAAACATCAATGATGAGAGAATAATTGATCAGCTGTTTCCTGCACACCCCCTACTGGGGATCAAGGCCACAATCCGGACACGTACCCTGACCAGGAACCAAACTGTGACCTCCTGGTTCATAGATTAATGCTCAACCACTGAGCTACACCAGCCAGGCTAATTTAGTTATTTAATTTTTATTTATTTTTATTTTGTTAAATATATTTTATTGATTTTTTTACAGAGAGGAAGGAAGAAGGATAGAGAGTTAGAAACATCGATGAGAGAGAAACATTGATCAGCTGCCTCCTGCTCACTCCCCACTGGGGATGTGCCCGAAACCAAGGTACATGCCATTGACTGGAATTGAACCTGGGACCCTTGAGTCCATAGGCCGACGCTCCATCCACTGAGCCAAACCGGTCAGGGCTAGTTATTTAATTTTTAAATAGGTCATTCATGCATACAGTTGAAAAATGCAAAATCTAGAAGGCAAACAGTGAAAAGACCCTGCCAGCCTCTTCCCAGATCATCCTCACTGCCCTATGAGTAAATATTATTATTAAATTTCTTATGTATTCTCCCAAAGTATCTTTATTACAAACATGTATTCCTCCTTTTTTCCCCTTTCATTACACAGATTATAGCATTCTATTTATATACCTTGCTTTTTTAAACTTAAGAATGGATTCAAGAGATCCATTCTTAATTATATTAAAATGAATCTTTCCAATCCTATATAATAAGACCCTAATATGCAAATCAACCAAAAGGCAGAATGACCAGTGGAATGACTGGTCGCTATAATACGCACTGACCACCAGGGGACAGACGCTCAACGCAGGAGTTGTCCCCTGGTGGTCAGTGCGCTCCCACAGGGGAGCGCTGCTCAACCAGAAGTCAGACTCACAGCTGGCAAGCACAACGGTGGTGGCGGGAGCGCTAAGGAGCAGCAAGCAGGCGGGCAGTAAGAAGAAAGGGGTCCCGGACTGCGAGAGGATGTCACAGGTGAACATCCTCCGAGGGGTCCCAGACTGCAAGAGGGCACAGGCCGGGCTGAGGGGACCCCCCTCCCCAGTGCACAAATTTCATGCACTGGGCTTCTAGTGCAATATGTAAAATGCTTTCTCACTTTTTATAGCTGCATAATACTCCACTGTATGTTTGTGGGATATTATGTAAGCAGTTCCCTTTGGTGGGATATATGGGTTGTTTTCAGTCTTTTCTATAACAAACAATACTGCACCTCTCTCATTTCTTATTTGACTTGTGCAAAAAGAGGGGACACATTCCTAGAAGTGAGATTTCTGGATCAAAGGTGGCAAACATTTACAGCTTCAGGGGTCATTTTTGTGCAGCAACTGTCCTAGCGTTTGTTTTGTTGCTTGTGTTAGTAATAACAAGTATATGAATTAACCAGTTTGCAGTTTACACTTTGCTTCTTGAGAATTTCCTGCCACTTCTGTTATTGTTCATGGTACTGGACTTAAGGGGACGTCTGAGGAACAGGAGTCTAACCTACAAGGATGCCACAGAACTGACTCTGGGGAGGATACCCCTACCATACCACTCCCAGAGGCTGATCCCCTCATCTCTGTCCTGCTTCACCTCTGCTCTAGCTGCAACCAAAGCTAGGAAATGAGTAGCAATGTCAGCGTCTCTAGCAAGATGTTGTCTTTGTCTCCCACCAAGATTCATGATGATAAGTTCCCCAACAGGGTTCAGATGCTAGGCATTCAAAGACATTAAAAAAGTTCACTAGCTTCAGCCTATTCTAATGATTTTGGGAATAACAGATGGTCGAGCTCATTAAGAACGATTTTAAGTGAGTGTGACATCTCTGACGAATCACTCGCGAAGTTTTTGAGGGTGGAGTGATAATGCCAACCTAAGTGACTATTACATTGAAAGACTGTCCTTGAAGTCCACATATGCCAAGATTAATTTTTATCCGAAATATTTTTTTAATATATACTCACTGGTTTCAGAGAGGGAGAGAGAGATAGAGGCATGAATGATGAGAGAGAATCATGGATTGGTTGTCTCCTGCACGCCCCCCACTGGGGATTGAGCCCACAACCCAGGCATGTGCCCTGACAGGGAATTGAACCATAACCTCCTGGTTCATAGGTCAACACTCAACCGCTGAACCATGCCGGCCAGGCAATTTTTATCCTATTTACATGAATACATCATTTATCCTTCCTGCCATTCCCCAAACCAGCCTTTGGTTGAAATACCAGACTGGCTGTTTTGATGGCATTCAACTAGGGAACTGAGGAATTTTTAAAACTTCACCATGTCTAAGACAACTGTGTGTGGAGGACTCTGAGGAGGGCATTTGGCTTTCTGTTTCACACCTGGCACAGGCTGGAGGGGAGGGAATTATTTCAGTTAAAAATTAAAATGGATCAAGCTGGTGCAGATTGTGCACCAGCAAGCAAAATGTGTTCTGGGGAGAAAGCATCAAAACTAATGGATGTGTTCTGTGGAGCTGCGGTGGGATTTCCCTGAATTTGTAATGCTCTCACGGAATGAATACAAAGGCAGCATTGGCACACTTGCAAAGACTTTGCCCTCAAATTAAGTGAAGGAAGGACATGAATTGAATCCTTTCCCACAGTAGCAAAGCCACTAGAGTAGGAACTACAAACATAGTATTCACTATTGCTCCTTGGCCTTCAGAGTGTGGTGAGTTCATGGACTTATTTGACAACACGAGAGCAGCAGCATGCCAGACTTTCCATAGGTAATGTGTGTGTGTGTGTGTGAAGCTTGCAGGTGTATGAGAGTGGCTTTTGTGTACAGGAAAGATTATGTACAGTAACTTGAGGCTTAAATTCTATACATATTTGCATACATACATATATGTGTGTATATATTCTATATACAGGATACATTTTAACTTTTTATTTTGAAATACCTTAAAAGTTGCAAGAATACAGAATAGTTGCAAGAATAGTACAAAGAACCCCCATATACTCTTTACCCAGATTCAACAATTGTTTCTATTTCTCTCTCACTCTTGCGCTCTCTCTCTCTCTCTCTCTCAGCAGTCTGTTTTCTCCCTGAACCATCTTGACAGTAAGTTTTAGATATTGTGCCCTTTTACACTTAAATACTTCATATACATTTCCTAAGAACTAGGACATTCTCTTACATGATGGCATTACCATCATCAAAATAAAGAAATTTAACATTACACAAAAGTCATCTACACAACCCACATTTAAATGTCAATTGTGCAGTGTTTTTTTAAAAAAAGTTATATGTTTTCCTGGGCTGGTCTAGGATCTAGTTCATGACCCCATGACACTTAGTCATATCTCTTTAAACTCCTTTGACCAAGAACAGTTTCTCTGTGTTTCTTTGTCTTTAAAAACCTTGACATTTTTGCCGAGTACAAGCCAGCTGCTTTGTAGAACATGCCTCAATTTGGGTTTGATGTGACCTCATTATTAGATTCATGGGATGTGTTTTTGGCAAGAATGTGACACAAGTGATGGTGTGTCCTCAGCACAGGATAGCAGGAGGAATGTGAGGACAGTCTGTCCCATTCTTGGTGATGTCAACTTTGATCACTTGGCAAAGGCAGTAAGTTTCTCTAATTTGTATATATTTTAAACCCTAATTATTCTTAATCCTCTGGGTTCCACATAGAAATTATCTTCATACGTATAGATGATTTGTATAATATAACAGTCACTTTCTAAGAGTTCTAGTTCAAGATGGCAACATAGGAAGCTCCTGAACTCACCTCCTCCCACAGGCACATTGGATCTACAGCTACATACAGAACAATTCTTTCTGAAAGAAACCCAGAAAGTAGCTGAGTGACTCCTACACATATTGAGCAAATAAGGAAAAAAAACACCCATGTTGAAATGAATAGAAGAGATTGAGACACAATATCACCATAAACCCCATCCCTGTCATGCAACACACAACCAGGAGAGAGCTCACAACTCCTGAAACTTAACGCAGTTCTGGCTACCTGCCACAATGAAAGCTAAACTCATGAGAAAGGTGATAGTAAGAAGAAAAGAGGTTTATTCAAGTGCCAGCCACCTGAGAAGATGGGGGACTCTCTTCCCAAAGCCTATCTTTTTTTTATCCTTGTATCATTATTTATTTTTAATTTATCTTTATTGTTGAAAATATTACAGATAGCCCCTGTTCTTCCCCATTGACCCCTTCTAGCTCACACCTCTCCCAGGCCCCAGGCCTTCACCACACTATTGCCTGTGTCCAGGGGTTATGCCCACCTTCCCTCTGAGCTTCCACAGCCCATCTTAACATCTCAGTGCAGGCAAGGGTTTTGTCAGGAGGGAGAGAGAAAACAGAACATGCAAGTTCTAGTTTTGAGAGGAAATTCATGTTAGAGTAACAAGCTAGGTTTAACCTTTACTAAGATTAACATGGGTAGCTTTACATAAATTATTTTATAAGCTTACTTTGTTAGTAAATTTTTATTTTAGTTCTATGGCTAGTTAGACTTATATAAGTAGTATATCACATTCATTCCCCATAACACTCCCAAGTTCTCCCTGAGGAGTGAAGGGTTTGGACCCCACATCTGGCACCTCAGCTTTTAAGATTTCCACCAGAGACATGGGCCCAGAAAACATGTAGCTTTGAAAGCTAACAAGGCCTGTGTCCACGAGACCACACAGAGATGGCAATGCCCAGTCTTTCCTTGCAAGAAGCCTATTTGCTTATCTTACTAGCTGCAGCCTAAAGGGCAGACTTCTAATCTAACAGACATCTAGGGGCCAACTGCAATACTCCCCCAGAGACCCCAGAAAACCCAGAGGATGGTGGACACCATCTTTGTGCTCTCTCTGCCTCACTTCAGTTCACTAATTTATCTCTCAGAAAGGAGCATCTGCACAGGTCTGATGCCCTGGGAATGCCCCTGAACACCTGACTCAGAACCATTCTTAGCTGGCTATCCCCCCAGACACAGTGAAGAGCAGTATACAGGAACACCCATCTCCAGTCTTCACATAAAAGAGAGGATCCAGCTTCCAATCAGCCTGCATCTAGGTGCTGACTGCGATGCTCCTCTTGGGACACTGATAGATCTTGGCACACCCTCAACTACTGGGAGCCACTGAGAATAAAGAAGACTGCTTAGACAGGCACAAAGGTTTGAGACACAACTTAGAGCTGGGCAGATTGAACCGATAAGATTCATCTGCTACATGAGATCACTCCTTTAATATCACACTTTCATCAATGGATAAGCCGTCCAGTCAGAAAATCAATAAGGAAACATTGAACTTAACACATTACAACAGAAGGACTTAGACATTTACAAACATTCCATCCAAAAGCAGCAGAGCAGTCTTCTGTAATGTGTCATGTCTAAAACTTTCTTTATTTTTCTAATTGCCCTGGTTGGTGTGGCTCAGTTGGAGCATTGTCTTGTGCACTGAAAGGTTGCCAGTTCTATTCCAAGTCAGGGCATATGCCCAGGTTGTGGGTTTGAACCCCAGTCAGGGCACATACAGGAATACGGGAGGCAGCCAATTGATGTTTCTTCTCTCTCTCTCTCTCTCTCTCTCTCTCTCTCTCTCTCTCTCTCTCTCTCTCCATGTCCTCAGATGAATATTAAAAAAGAAAAACCTGACCTCTTTATATATGTGCTACAATTAAAAGGCAGTTTCAACCTTTGGAGGCATCCTCCCTGCTACTATGTAAAATGTTCCCAACCCCAATCTTTATTTTTTTTAAATATATTTTATTGATTTTTTACAGAGAGGAAGGGAGAGGGATAGAGAGTTAGAAACATCGATGAGCGAGAAACATCGATCAGCTGCCTCCTGCACACCCCCTACTGGGGATGTGCCCGAAACCAAGGTACATGCCCTTGACCAGAATCGAACCTGGGACCCTTCTGTCCGCAGGCCGACGCTCTATCCACTGAGCCAAACCGGTTAGGGCCCAACCCCAATCTTTAATGACAACTCCATCCTTCCAGTTGTACAGGCCAAAAACCTTGAAGTCACATATGACTCTTCCTTTTTTCTCATACTCACATCTTATCTAATAAAAGAGAAACATGCAAATTGACCATACCTCTGCTACACT
>NW_005371386.1:848028-853858 GCF_000412655.1 Myotis brandtii | reverse complement strand
AAATAGGCCGGCGGTGGGGGGCAGTTGGGGGCCAGCAGGCCAGCAGCAGAGTGGTTAGGGGAAATCAGGCAGGCAGGCAGGCAGGTGAGTGGTTAGGAGCCAGCAGTCCCGGATTGCGAGAGGGATGTCCAACTGCTGGTTTAGGCCCGATCCCTGTAAACCGGCTGTAGGACATCCTTCAAGGTGTCCCAGATTGGAGAGGGTGCAGGCTGGGCTGAGGAACGCCCCCTCCCCCGTGCACAAATTTCGTGCACCAGGCCACTAGTCTATTCTATAAGCAAGTTCTATTGGCCCTCCCTTCAGAATATATCTAGAATCTGGCCACTTTCCCCATCTCTGCTTACTGCTCTGAGACATCATAATCATGCTGCTGAATCATGACAATAGCTTTCAGCTGGTTTCCCAACTGCCACCCTTCCCTCCTTTAGTCTGTGTTCAACAGCCTATCTAATAAAGAGGAAATATGCTAATTGACCATCACACCCTTACAAGATGGTGGCACCCACAGCCAATAAAGAGGGAATATGCTAATTGACCACCACGCCCTCAAAGATGGTGGCGCCCAGTCCCCTCAGCCCTGCCCCTGAGGGCTCCCAGACTGTGAGAGTGGGCAGGCCAAGCTGAGGGACCCCTCCTTCTAGTGCATGGATTTTCATGCACCGGGCCTCTAGTAGGGTAATACTGTTAAGGTATAATCAGAGCTGGTCAGTCCTTTGGCTTAAAACCCACCAAGAGAGTTAAAACTCTCCAAGATCTATACAAATTCCTGTGCACACAGCGGCGGCAAAAACACCCGGCTGCGATACTATTGTTCTTTACTCATATATTTTGTGTATTATCTGTCTGCCCCAGCTAGAATGCTAAGTTTGTGAGAGTTGGGATTTGGGTCAGTTTTTTTCACTATGATATCCTAGAGCACCTAGAACTCCTGAGACATAGAATGTGTTCAGAGTGAATGAATGAACTAGGGAAGAGGCAACTACACAAGGACAGTGACATTTAGGAATTTCCTGAATTAGCTTTTCTTTCCTGGGCATTAGTCATTTTTTTTTTTTATGTTTAGAGCTCCAGCATGAAAGAGACAGCTCAGGGACATTCCAGCAGAGTCAGAGACATCACTGCTTAGGAAATAAGATCCTAAAAGATATAAGGAAACTGAAGTTTCATACAGAAGAAAAAAATGGGTGATTTAACATCTCACATGGAAGATGATGGCTAACGGTTCTCCAGCTCTACTGTTTTGGTTTTAACCAAAAACAAAAGTTTAAATTTTAGCAAATTCTAGCTTAAAAATTTGGGATGATATACAAGGAAGAATTCAATAACCAGCAACCTATCTAAATACTGGATGCACTGGATTCATCTTTCTCTGGAAGATTTTATAGAACAGATTTCCCTTCAGGTCTAGTCCCATTTGGTAGCAACGTAAGCTGGGTAAAAGCTAAAACAAGAATGTGAAATGGCTTCATAACAAACCTTTCTTTCCTTGGACCCTCTGGCTTATCTTTCACTCTCTTGTTAGGCTGAACTTCTTGTTTAAGCCTGATCTTTTTAATATATGATAGGATGTCCCACTGCAAGTCACAAAATAGTTAGCACCCTATGAACCATTCTGGCATTCTTTTTGCTCAAATACAGGTCAATGTTTGCACTTGTAAGTAATGCTACATTCTTCCTTAAATCCTTCCTCAACCTCCCACCATGTTTCTCTTAAAATTTTTTTTGAGATCCTAAAGCTGTATAAAATACTCTGATGTAGTGATGATACAAAACCTGACCTATTTATATATGTGCTACATTTAAAAGTCAGTTACAAACTGTAACTATAAAGTAGGTGTTTAATATTTAGTTTAAGGGCCTTTTCTAATTCTAAAAGCATAACAGTTGTTATGCTTTTAGAAACAATTGTATCAATCTTAATAAAAATAAGCATTTACTTGGTTTTTTAGGATATGAAGTTAAAAGAGGGCCTGGGGCCCTGACTGGTGTAGCTCAGTTGGTTAAGCATCATCCCATGCACCAAGCTGTCGCCGGTTTGATTCCAGGTCAGGGCACATGCCCAGGTTTCTGGCTTGATCCCCAGTAGAGGGCATGCAGGAGGCAGTTGATTGATGATTCTCTTTCCCTCTCAAATCAATAAAAACATTTTTTTTTAAAAAAGGGGGGCTGGTGTGTGCCCTCTTGTTATCTCACAGTCTACTAGTAAGAAATAATTGCCATAAATCATGATATAAGACTCAAACAAATTAAAGTGGGAGCACAAGGAGGTTGTACTAAGCAAATAGGGGGAATCAGGCAAAATTTCACAGAGAAGATCCCTACACTAAGTCAAATAATTGCATTTTCAAGCACTATGCTAACATTTTTTTATGTGTTTTGTTTGGAAAAGACCTTTTCAATTAATTTGCTCTTCAGAGTAAATTAATGTTCCCAGCAGTATATGATGGTCATGAAAAGATCCTGTAAGGAATTGGTAGCCAGATGTCTAACAGAGTAACATGCAGCTCGAGGATTATAATTGCCAATAAAATTACATATTTCTGATCACATTTAGCAAAGATTATTTAACAGATGAGCATTACTACAAGCACATTGAATCTGCCAACTACCCCATCTGAATACTAACTGAACAGAGCATTGCTGTACAACAGAACACACATAGTAGGTCCAAATTAACTTTTTGTTTGATTTCATTCTTACATAAAGGAATCAACACATGAAATACATAATATATTCATGTGTTTTGATAGATTTGTACAATCCCCTTTCATCAAAGAAGGCAGAATATTTGGAGCTTTCTATCAAATATAGCAGATTTCTAAACTACAAAAAAAGTAGAGAAGAAATGAAAGATTCATATTAATAGCAAGAATTGTTATGCTGATTGTGAGTTATTTGTGCTCTGAACTATTTTTTGCTTTCTACTGAATAGTCATTATCTTACTCCATGTTTCCCTTTCAAGTCATTTGGAAAATCCAAATGAAGAAGCTGAATAAGGAGATGTGCTTCGACATCTGCATCCTGAAGTGTCAAATTAAAGTGCCTGTGTAAGTCCTGCCCCGCTCAAAAACAAGTAGAGTTTTATAAGTTTCAGGAGAAGCTAGATTGGGCTGCAGTAACAAATAGACTGAACAATCTCAGTTGCTAAACTCAACAAAGTTTTATTTCTAGTACACATCACAGATCAGGGACCAGCCTCCTTCCATCTTGCAGTTCCACCATTTCAGAGGCCTTTCAGTTGAGTCACATGGACAAGAAAATGAGAAGATGTAGAAGGCACATTTGTGGAAGTCACAGAACATTTTTATTTATATTCTCACTAGTAGCCCGGTGCACAAAATTCATGCACATTAAAAGGGAATTAATTAGAGGAAATATTTTAATATTGCTATGTGCCCTTTCTCTATAATAGAAGTGTCAGAGATGAAAGAAAATTAGTAAAATGTATATGAAAATATTCCTCCTGTCAGAGTCTGGGGAGCACTATGGGACCCATAGTCAAGTCCCTGCCCATCCACGGTGCCTCAAAATCATGCGAGACCCAGACCCATCTTGTCCCACCCCCATTGGTCGAGATCCAGACCCAGCTGGCCCCACTCTTGTCAAGCCCCGCCAGGTGGGGGAGGTGCAGCCTCACATCCCCTGGCCCAGCGCCAGGCAGGGGGGCACAGCCTCAGGTCCCCCATCAAACCCCGCTGGGTGGGGCGTGCAGCCTCAGGTCCCCCATCAAGCCCTGCTGGGCGGGGGGCACAGCCTCAGGTTCCCCGTCAAACTCTGCCAGGTGGGGCATGCAGCCTTAGGTCCCCCGTCAAGCCCCACTGGGCAGGGGGTGCAGCCTCAGGTCCCCCAGCACACCCTCAGGTCCCCTGGCCTGGCGCCAGGGCAGGCGGCATGGCCTGAGGTCTTCTGTCAAGCCCAGCTGGGCAGGGGGCGTGGCCTGAGGTCCCCCGGCCCGGCCCAGGGCGGGGGCCACCTTGAGGTCCCCAATCAAGCCCTGCTTGGAGGAGGTTGCAGCCTCAGGGCCTCCGTCAAGCCCCGCCTGGTGGTGGTGGGGGGAACAGCCTCAGATCCCCTGTCAAGCCCCACTGGGCAGGGGGTGCAGCCTCAGGTCCCCCAGTGCTGGGGTGGGGGGCACAGCCTGAGGTTGGGCCGGGGTGGGGGGCGTGCCTTGAGGTCCCCCGTCAAGCCCTGCTGGGTGGGGGACGCGGCGTGAGATCCCCTGTCAAGCCTTGCTGGGCAGGGGGCACAGCCTGAGGTCCCCTGCCCTGGCCCAGCGCCATGCAGCCTCAGGTCCCTGCTGATTGCTCATTAAGGCTCATTATGGGAACTTGGCTTCCACTGTGGGTGCAGCCATCTTGTGTTATGGAAACTCCACCTCCGCTGTGGGCGCAGCCATCTTGTGTTACAGAAACCTTGCCTCCACTGTGGGCACCGCCATATTTATGACAGCATGACGGTCAATTTTCATATTCCCTCTTTATTATATAGGATTGGCCAGAATTCAGTCACAATTTCCCAACCTAACTTCAAGGAAAGCTAAGAGATACTGTTTTTCTGGGTGCCCAGGAAAATGAACTGAATGGATGAACACCTAGCCAGTCTTTGATACAGAGGAAAGAACTTAAAATACACATTTTTATTCAAGCAATGTTATATGTGATGATTAGAGTCCCAAGTCAACACACCCAAAATGCAACTGAAGAACACTGCAATTGGAGTAACACTTGAATGACTTAAATGTCACCTCTCTGGCCATCTTGTCCACCAAGACCGAAGTTGAAAACTCATTAACAGTCATATTAGAGGTTCTGCATTCTATACATCAACTCGTCTTCCATTTAGCAAACATTTATTTTGCCTATCTGTGGTAGGTAGGCACTAAAAAAATAAAAGATCTACCTATTGCTCTCAATGACAATAATGAGACTAACTTTTATCAGATCAAGATAGGAACCAGGGTATTTCAGGAACTGCAGGTAGATCAGTTGTCTGGAACACAGTGAGAAAGACAGGTGCAGCAAGGGCCAAGGACCCAAGACCCTTGGTCCAGCGTGTGCCACGCTGACAACAATTTGAGCTTAAATGGGAATCTATTGAAAGAATTCAAGCACAGAAATACAACTAGATGAGTGCATTTGAAAGACCACTCATACTGCCTGCTTCATGGAAAATGAACTAGCAGGACATGATGGAGATGGCTGTGGCCATTATACAGT
This sequence comes from Myotis brandtii, assembly GCF_000412655.1. NCBI lineage: Eukaryota > Metazoa > Chordata > Mammalia > Chiroptera > Vespertilionidae > Myotis > Myotis brandtii. The sequence goes on along the minus strand of NW_005371386.1, from coordinate 848,641 downwards.
TGCCACTATTTTGCCATTAAGGACATTTTGTTGTTAATCTGCATCCAAGGATATTTTTCCATTGATTTTTAGAGTAGTGGTCACCAACCTTTCAGACCTCATGGACCACCAGTGGTCCCTGGGCCACTGGTGGGCGACCGCTGTTTTAGAAAGAGTGGAGAGACTGAGAGAGCTAAACATTGATTTGAGAGAGACACATTGATTAGTTGCCTCCACAGGTGCCCCAATCAGGGCTGGGGACCCAGCTTGACCGGATTCAAACCCAGGACTCTTCAGTCCACAGGCTGATGCTCTATCCACTGAGCCAAACTGGCTAGGGTGTCATTAAGGACATTTGGATGTAGATACCCTGACCTGGTCATTTTGACATAGGGTAATTTTGAGGCAGTATAAAAAATCATTAGGCACTCCCTTTCCATTTTCTTTTTTTGTTTTTTTTCTCTTTCTGTTTTCAAAATAAAATTTATTGTTTTTTTCTTCTGATTATATGCTCATCTACACTAATAAAAGAGAAACATGGTAATTAGCATACGACCGCTACCCTTCCCATTGGCTAATCAGCATATCCTTATGCAAATTAACTGTCAGCCAAGATGGCAGCCGGCAGCCATGC
>NW_005371386.1:843816-846646 GCF_000412655.1 Myotis brandtii | reverse complement strand
AAATATTTAGGAAAACCAAGACAGCAGCTTAGGTAAATGCAGGTACTCACAGCCTCCCACAACCACATCAAAATTACAACTAAAATACAGAAAAACCATCATTCAGAACAACCTGAAAGCTGGCTGAATGGGAAGTCCTACAGCTAGGGAAGTAAAGAAGAAATCACATTGAGACTGGTGGGAGGAGACGTGGAATAGGCTGGGCCAACATCCATGTGTGGTGTTTTGTTTTTTTAAATCAGGAGGGAGATTGACCCTGCGGAGGCCACCCCTGAGGAGCAAGGGGTCCCAGCCCCACACTAGACCCCCAGCCCAGGGTCCCAGAGCTGGGAAGAGAAGTTCACATAACTTCAGGCTGTAAAAACCAGCAGGGATTGTGGCTAAGAGACACAGAGACTGCTGGAGTCCCAGGTGTTCCTCTTAAAGGGCTGGCGCTCAGACTTACTAAGACTCACTCCCTCAGGAGGCATTGGGGGACTCAGATACACACGGGGAGGAACTGGATTGTCTGGCATCAGGATAGGAACTCAGGGGCAGCTTTCTCCCAGATGGAGGTGCTTGCAAGGGTCACTGTTGCTATGCTGCAACCTCCTCTGTCACAGGGCTGACTGGCAGGGGCCATAGCTGAGTCTCTATCAACCTGGCTTACACTGTTTGCTCCACCCTGGCCCTGGTGATTCCTTGAGATCCTGTCCCATCCAATCTGAAGCCCTGCCCAAGCTGTTTGCAACAGCTTTTTCATATGAATGGAATGGCCAGTCCTGGCTCAGGCTTCAGACTTTGCTAAAATCTCTCAAACTGCAGCTGGTGTCAGCAAGCCCCAAAAGTATCAATAAGAGGCCCAAGACCTGGCACTAGCAGCAGCCTGCCTTGCTTCACAGTTGGGCCTCACCTGGGCACTTTCAAACACAATACAAATAGCAAATATCTTCAAATCTCTCCATAGCTCCTGGCATATTAGAGGTAGCCCCAGGAAGTGGCTGACTTTGCACCTCCATGGAGACCCTAGAGCCAGTGCACCCCATGGAGAGCTTCAGACCATACCAAATTACAACTCTACACATCCATGAGTGACACACTCAAGGGGCAAACTTAGCAAGCACCAAAGCCCCACTGAAGCAAGTCCTGCTCCATAGGGGTGTTTCATTCACAGCAACTCTCCCATTATAGTCTCAGCTAGTCCTCACAGCCAATTGGCCTAGAGGTCAATTCCTGCTAGTGACACCAACAGCAATCAAGACTCTACTACAAGACTGTACACACAGCCTACACAGGGGTGCGCCTAGAGTGCCCAGCTCAGGTGACTGGGGAGGCTGAGCCACTGAGCCCTACAGGACACCTATTATACACGGCCACCCTACCAACTCCAGGAGACATAGCAGCTCTACCTAATACATAGAAACAAACACAGGGAAGCAGCCAAAATGCAGTGACAAAGAAACATGTCACAAATGAAAGAAATGGAAGAAAGCAAACTATTGGACACAGAGTTCAAAACCACAGTTATAAGGTTACTCAAGGATCTTCATGAGAGCTTCAAGGTACTTAAATTTTTAAGGATCTTAGTGAGAATGTCAAAGACATGAAAAAGGACCAGACAGAAGTTAAGCATACACCAAATGAAATAAGGAATAATTTCTAGGGATTCAACAGTAGAGTAGAGGATACTGAGAATCAAATCAAGGATTTGAAATATAAGGAAGCAAAAAACACCAAATCAGAAGAACAAAAAGGAATAAAAAAATATGAATATAGTGTAAGAAGCCTCTGGGACAACATCAAGCATACCAACATTCACATCATGGCGGTGCCATAAGGAGAAGAGAGAGAGCAAGATATTGAAAACGTATTTGAAGAAATGATGACAAAACTTGCCCTACCTGGTGAAAGAAACAGACTTACAAGTCCAGGAAGCACAGAAAGTCCTAAAAAAGAGGAACCCAAAGAGGCCCACACCAAGACACATCAAAATTAAAATGCCAAGTGTTAAAAACAGAGTATCTTAAAAGCAACAAGAGAAAAGCAGTTATTTACCTACAAGGGAGCACCAATATGACTAGCAGCTGATTTCTCAACAGAAACCTTGCGGGCCAGAAGAGAGTGGCAAGAAATATTCAAAGTGATGAATAGCAAGGACCTACAACTAAGATTACTCTACCGAGCAAAGCTATCATTTAGAATTGAAGGTCAGATAAAGAGCTTCCCAGAGAAGGAAAAGATAAGGAAGTTCATCACCACCAAACCAGTATTACATGAAATGTTGAAGGGTATTCTTGAAGAAGACGAAGATGAAGACGAAGATGAAGAAGGAGGAGGAGGAGGAGGAGGAGGAGGAGGAGGAGGAGGAAAAGATAAAAAATATGGTAAACAAAATGGCAATAAATACATGTCTATCAACAATTGAATCTAAAAATCAAAATAAACGAACAAGAAATCTAATGAACAAAATAAACTGGTGAATAAAATAGAATCAGAGGCATAGAAATATGGAACAGATGGAGGAATCTCAAAGGCGAGCAGGAAAGGATTAACCAAAGATCTTATATGCATATATGCATTACCTATGGACACAGAAAATAGGGTGGTGAAAGCCTGGGGTGGGGCTAAAACTGGTGGTAGGGAGTAATGGGGAGAAAAAAGAGGGACATCTGTAATATTCTCAACAATAAAGATTTAAAATAATAACAGTTAAAAATGAAATATTCAAGAGAAGCAAGATGGCGGCGATATAGGCAGGTCTTGTCCCGGAGCAAATGGAGTAAGCAGCTGAAACTAATAACACCCACCCCGAATTGGTGAAATTACTCAGCTGGTGAGACGGTTTGCAGCC
>NW_005371386.1:832225-836983 GCF_000412655.1 Myotis brandtii | reverse complement strand
ATATTTACATTACGATTCATAACAGTAGCAAAATTACAGTTATGAAGTAGCAATGAAAATAATTTTATGGTTGGGGGTCACCATAACATGAGGAACTGTATTAAAGGGTCGCGGCACTAGGAAGGTTGAGAACCACTGGACTATAAGAATGCTCAAATGGCTGGATGAGAAAGTTACCAACATGTGTAAGAATCAAGAGGAAATGAAGAATGATATAGCTGAAATAAATAACACAATGGAAGGTTTCAAAAGTAGACTAATAGAAGCTGAGGACCAAATCACAGAGTTAGGAGATAAGGTAGAAAAAAACACCCAAGCAGATCAGCAACTGGAAAAATAAAATAAAAATCAGGAAGACAGTCTAAGGGAGCTTTGGGACAACACGAAACAAAAAAAAATGAAATATTCAGACAATACAACAAGGTATAAAGGAAAAGGAAAAATCTCCATAATTCACTGCCTGGCTTAAACTGCTGTTAATATATCCAGTGTATATATTTCCCCATGTATGCTTTTTCTAATAGAAATGTGATAATAGCATTAATGCTGGTGCAACCTGCTTTCTTTACTTAACAATACATTGTGAACATTTTCCCAAAGCAATAAGTATAGTTTGGTATCATAATATTTAATAGCCATAGAGCAGCGGTTCTCAACCTGTGGGTTGCGACCCCTTTGGGGGTCGAACGACCCTTTCACAGGGGTCGCCTAAGACCATCAGAAAACACATATATAATTACATATTGTTTTTGTGATTAATCACTATGCTTTCATTATGTTCAATTTGTAACAATGAAATTGGGGGTCACCACAACATGAGGAACTGTATTAAAGGGTCGCAGCATTAGGAAGGTTGAGAACCACTGGCATAGAGTATTCCTTTGATTGGATGTCCCATGAGGCAATGTAGGGTAGTGACTGAGGGTGTAAGCTCTAAATTCAAATTCTCTGGATTCTGATCCTGGCTCTTAACCAAGGGTCAGCAAACATTTTCTGTAAAGGGACAATTAATAAACATTTTAGGCTTTACAATTATGGTTCTCCAGAGAAATAGAATTAACAGAATATATGAATAAATATAGATATCATCTATAATAATAAAAGCATAATATGCTAATTAGACTAGATGTCCTTCCGGACATCCTTCCAGATGACCTTCCAGATGAAGCCGGGGCTGTGAGGGAAGCCCGGGTCCCAGGTGCCAGAGGGAAGCCAGTGCCGGCAGCTGGGAGAAGAAAGGCCTACTCTTGCACGAATTTCGTGCATTGGGCCTATAGTTTTATATCTATCTATCTATAGATATATAGATAGATAACTATATCTACTGATAGGTATCTATAACTATATATCTATAGATACTTATAAATAGAGATATTAATCTCTAGCCATCTATCTATGTCTATCTACTAGTATATATGTAGCTACAGATATATATGTATAGATATATAGATGTTTTTATATATGGAGAGAGAAAGAGGTATTTTAAGAAATTGGTTCACATGAATGTGAAGCTGGCAAGTCCAGAATCTGCAACGTGGACCAGTGAAGAGTTGCAGTTCAAGTCTGAAGTCAGTCTGTTGGCAGAATTCCCTCTTCTTCCAGGGATGTCAGTTCTTGTCTTTCAACTGATTAAATGAGGACTACCCATACTATGGAGGGTAATCTGCTTTATTTAAAGTCTATTGATTTATATGTTAATCTCATCTAAAAAGTACCTTCACAAAAACATCCAGAGTAATGTTTGACTAAATATCTGGTTATCATGGCCTAGCCAAATTAACACATAAAATTAACCATCACATGAGCCATATGATCTCTATTGCAAACTAGTCAGCTACATCATTGTAGCGTGATAGGAGACATATACACTATGTAAGCAAGAGGGCTCAATCCTTAGGGCACACAGAAGAATATAGCAATGAATGCATAAATAAGTGAAAAACAAATCGATGTTTCTCTCTCTCTCTCTCTCTCCCTCTCTCCCTCTTCCTCCCTCCCTCCCTCCCTCCTTCTCTCCCTCTCTTTTTGTCTCCCTCTCTCTTACACACACAGACACACACTTTCCTCTCCCCTCTCTCTCTCTCTCTCTCTCTCTCTCTCAAATCAGTAAAAAAAAAACCCAACACTTCTAAGAGATTTAGAAAAAAGTTTACAATATGACCTAGTTTAAAAATAAGCCTTGTGCTAGAATAATTTTTTAAAGTATTTTTGAATACTATTAATATTGTATTTTTCCAATAAGAATCTGACCAATTTGTTTATGCTTCAATAAATGCTGGGAAAATTGGGGGGGGGGGAGCCAGACCAAACCAAACTTTAAGTGAACTTTTAAAAGAAACCCACTGATTTTAAAAGACTTGCTCCAATAGTCAAGGGGTAGAACATCTGAGTACTCAAAACAGGTTCATTTTAAATAATTACATAGACTTCTTTTTAGCACTCAGGACATCCGCCTTTTAAAAATGTAATTATAAAAATACAAAAATGTAAATTCTTAGCATGATATAAATGGATAACCTGTCATAACAGAGGTTGTTGATTTTCAAAACATTAGAAAGCATGAGGGAGCGAGAAAAAAAAAGGCAAAAAGGAAAAGGCATAATCCCCAAATTGTTAATATTCCAAGGCAGAATATCACACAATGGTGGGATTTCCCTCCTTCTTATGCAAGTTTCACATCTCAGTAAGTGCAGAGGAGATACTAAGCCAGCGCCACTTCAAGCTTGTAATGCAATACAAGTGGCATTAAAAGGGAACATATTTATTTGTCACCTTCCCATCCCCTCTGTCCTCTTTCTACACACTGACTTCTGCAGTCATCACAGCCTGCCCATATCTGCTGTAGCTTCTTTCACCTGCCAGAACCATGCTGACACATTGAAGCTGAATAGCAGGGGGTGTGTTCCATTTTCAGCACCTGCATGACCAGGGGTTTGGCTTTTATCTTTCAGGGCATCATGTATTTCTATGGATTCTAAATAGATAAAAAGGGAGCTTGTCGATAATTGTGCCCTGCCACTATTGTGACCACGAGCTGTTAACAGGAGATAAAAACAAGGCTGGCCAACCCCATGCGGTGATTCAGACCCCAATGTAGCTGATATTCTCCCTTGAAGAAAGTCAAGTTGGGACAACTTAGGATTGATTTTTTTTCTGAATCAAGGGACCACAGGAGAGGATGCATTTTTTCCTCCGAATATTTCCAGAGGAAAAAAAGTAAGATCATTTGGGGAAAGTGTAAGTTAGATCAAGGGCCCTGTAAGTCTGATACCTTAAATTTATTTTATACCATTAAATAAATTTCTGGATGTTAATTTTGTGTCTTGCTACATTGCCTAATTCAGTGGTCGGCAAACTGCAGCTCACGAGCCACATGCGGCTCTTTGGCCCCTTGAGTGTGGCTCTTCCACAAAATACCATGTGCGGGCACGCACGTACAGTGCGATTGAAACTTTGTGGCCCATGCACAGAAGTCGGTTTTCGGCCTGGGCGAGTCTATTTTGAAGAAGTACTGTTGATATTTGGCTCTGTTGACTAATGAGTTTGCCGACCACTGGCCTAATTCATTTACTAAATCTAGTAGTTTTTTGGTGGTCTTTAACATTTTCTATGCACAATATCATGTCATCTGAAAATGACAGTTTTACTTCCTCCTTTCCAATTTGAATGCCTTTTATGTGTTCTTCTTGGCTGATAGCTGTAGCTAGAACTTCCAGTACTATGTTGAACAGGAGTGGTGAAAGTGGGCATCCCTGTCTTGTTCCTGTTCTTAGGGGAAATGGCTTTAGTTTTTGCCCATTGAGTATGATGTTGGCTGTAGGTTAGCCATTTATGGCCTTTATTATGTTGTGGTATGATCCCTTTATTCCCACGTTGCTGAGAGTTTTTATAAAAAGTAGGTGTTGGATTTTGTCAAATGCTTTTTCTGCGTCTATGATCATGTGATTTTTGTCCTTCAATTTGTTAATGAGATGCATCACATTTATTGATTTGTGAATATTGTATCAGACTTGCATCCCTAGAATAAATCCAACTTGGTGATGGTGTATGATCTTTTGTAAAAATATATTTTTATTGATTTCAGAATAAGGGAGAGGGAGAGAGAGATAGAAACATCAATGATGAGAGAGAATTATTGATCAGCTGCCTCCTGCATGTCCCCTACGAGGGATAGGGCCCACAATGTGGGCATGTGCCCTGACTGGGAATCAAACCATGACCTCCTGGTTCATAGGATCACACTCAACCACTGTGTCACACCAGCCAGGCTGATTTTTTAAAAATATATTGCTGGATCCAATCCTAATATATAAAAACCCAGGATCCATAATGTCCAAAACAACTGAAGGCTCGACTGACTGCCACTGGTGCGGGTGTGGCAACCCAGCACTGACTGCTGAGGGGGCTGTGGATCAGGCCCGGAGAGAGACCTGGAGAGAGAAGCAGGGTCTGATCCATAGCCTCCATGGCAGCTGTTGACCAGCCCTTGCCTCTCTCTTTCTCTCCAGGCTTCACTAGCAGCCATGCCTCTGTTTTTCTCCAGGCCTCCACGTGGGGGGGTGGGGGGGGGCTGTTGATCAGCCCCATCTCTCCGATCAGGCCCGGAGATAGGCCTGGAGACGCTGACTGGCATAGAAACCGACCAATCTGAACCAAATCTGGGTGAAGTGCAAGGAGCCAATGGCTGCCTAGGAGGCGGAGCTTTTGACACTGACTGGCATAAAAACTGACCAATCAGAACCAAATCTGGGTGAAGTG
>NW_005371386.1:826929-829453 GCF_000412655.1 Myotis brandtii | reverse complement strand
AACTCTCTATCCCTCTCCCTTCCTCTCTGTAAAAAAATCAATAAAATATATTTTTAAAAAATAAAATAAAAGGCTAAGTGACCAGCTGGTAGGTATGATGCCCACTGACCACCAGGGGGCAGACACTCAATGCAGGAGCTGCTGAGCAACAGCAACTTTGCAGAGTTCCCTCTCATACTCTGGGACCCCTTGGGGGATGTCGGACTGCTGGTTTTGGCTCGATCTCCGCTCACTCTGCAGATGCCCTTCAAGCCCCAGTGCTGCCCCAGGTGCGGCTGGCAGGGGAGGACTGTGGGAGGTTGGCTCCAGGGCATGTCCGGCCTGTCTTGCCCAGTCCCACCCTGCCAGCTACCTTCTAATTAATTTCCTTTCAATGTGCACGAATCCATGCACTGGGCCTCTAGTTTGCCAATATTTTGTTGAGGATTTTAGCATCTATGTTCATCAGGGTTATTGGCCTGAATTATCTTTCTTTGAGGTGTCTTTATCTGGGTTTGGAATTAGGATAATGCTGGCCTCATAGAAAGAGCTTGGACGTGTTCCTTCCTCTTGGATTTTTTTTATTAGTTTGAGGAGGATAGGTGTTAGTTCTTCATTGAATGTTTGATTAAACTCTCCTGTGGAGTCATCCAGACCTGGGCTTTTGTTTGCTGGGAGGTGTTTGTTGTTTTTTTTTAATTTTTTTTATTACTGCTTCAATTTCATCAGTTGTTATTGGCTTATTTAGGTTTTCTGATTCTTCTTGATTCAGTTTTGGAAGATTGTATTTTTCTATTTCATCCACATTGTCCAGCTTGTTGGCATATAGTTGTTCATAGTATTTTCTAACAATCCTTTGTATTTTTATAGTGTCAGTTGTTACTTCAGCTCTTTTGTTTCTCATTTTATTTATTTGGGTCTTATTGAGGAGGATAGGTGTTAGTTCTTCATTGAATGTTTGATTAAACTCTCCTGTGGAGTCATCCAGACCTGGGCTTTTGTTTGCTGGGAGGTGTTTGTTGTTTTTTTTTAATTTTTTTTATTACTGCTTCAATTTCATCAGTTGTTATTGGCTTATTTAGGTTTTCTGATTCTTCTTGATTCAGTTTTGGAAGATTGTATTTTTCTATTTCATCCACATTGTCCAGCTTGTTGGCATATAGTTGTTCATAGTATTTTCTAACAATCCTTTGTATTTTTATAGTGTCAGTTGTTACTTCAGCTCTTTTGTTTCTCATTTTATTTATTTGGGTCTTATCTCTGTTTCTTGATGAGTCTGGCTAAAGGTTCATCAATCTTATGTTTTCCAAGAACCAGCTCTTGGTTTCATTGATCATTTGTATTTTTTTTAAGTCTCTATGTCATTTATTTCTGCTCCAATCTTTATTATTTCCTTCCTTCTACTTACTCTGAGCTTTTCTTGTTGTTCTCTTCCTAAATCTTTAAATTGTAGGGTCAGATAGTTTACTAATAATTTTTTTTGAAGTAGGCCTGTAGTGCTATGAACTTCCCTCTCATAATTGCTTTCACTGTATCCCAGAGATTTTGGGTTTTTGTGTGTTCATTTTCATTTGTTTCCAGGAGGTTTCTTATTTCTTCCTAGATCTCACTGGTATCTCATTCATTGTTTAAGAACATGCTATTTAGCCTCCATGTGTTTGAATGTTTTTTTAGTGTTTTTATTGTAGTTGATTTCTAATTGTATGCCATTGTGATCCGAGAAGATGCTTGATATGATTTCAATCTTATTGAACTTATAGAGACTTGTTTTGTGTCCTAACATGTGGTTTATTGTTGAGAATAACTCATGTGCACTTGAGAAGAATATATATTCAGTAGCTTTGGGGTGAAATGCTCTGTAAATGTTAATTAAATCCATCTGATCTCGTGTGCATTTAGAATCACTGTTTCCTTGTTGATTTTTTGTGCTGGAAGATCTACCCACTGAAGCCAGTTGAATGTTTAAATCCCTCATTATGACTATATTTCTGTCACTCTCTCCGTTAAAGTCCTCCAGAATTTTTTTTATATATTGAGGTGCTCCTATATTGAGTACATATATGTTTAACAGGGTTATACCCTCTTGCTGGATTGATCCCTTTAGTACTATGTAGTAACCTTTATTGTTTCTTGTTACGGCTTTCATTTTTAAGTCTATTTTGTCAGATATGAATATTATTACCCCAGCCTTTTTTCCCATTCCATTTGCATGGAAAATTTTTCCCATCCCTTCACTCTCATCCTGTGTGTGTCTTTTGTTCTGAGGTGGGTCTCTTGTAGACAGCATATATTTGGGTCATGTTTTCTTATTCATTCAGCTACTCTATGTCTTTTGATTGGAGCATTTAATCCATTTACATTCAAGGTTATTATTGATAGCTACGTATTTATTGCCATTTAAATTTTTTAAATCTTTATTGTTACCCTCGGGCACTGCTGGTGGGAATGCAGACTGGTGCAGCCACTATGGAAGACAGTATGGAGTTTCCTCAAAAAACTAAAAATGGAACTCCCATTTGACCCAGTGATCCCACTTCTAGGAATA
>NW_005371386.1:822782-826735 GCF_000412655.1 Myotis brandtii | reverse complement strand
CAGATAAATATCACATGATCTCACTCATTTATGGAATATAATGAACAACATAAACTGACGAACAAAAACAGATCCAGAGACAGAGAAGCATCAATCAGACTGTCAAACCTCAGAGGGAAGGTAGGGGAGGGTGGGGGTAAGGGGGAGAGATCAACCAAAGGACTTATATGCATGCACATAGGCCTAACCAATGGACACAGACAACAGGGGGGTGAGGGCATGAGTGAGGGTAGGGGGTAACATGTGGATAAGGACACATATATAATAACGTAATCAATAAAAAATTTTAAAAAATTTTTATTGTTGAAAGTATTACAGATGTCCCCTTTTTTCTCCATTGACCCCTTCTAGCCTGTCCCTGTTCCATGCCCCAGGCCTTCACCACACTACTCTTTGTGTCCATGGATTATGCATATATGCATACAAATTCTTTGGTTAATCTCTTCCCTCTCACCCATCCCTAACTTCCCTGTGAGATTCAACAGTCTGTTCCATGCTTCTATGTCTCTGGATCTATTTTGTTCATCAGTTCATTTTCTTCATTAGATTTCACACATGAGTGAGATCATGTGATATTTGTCTTTCTCTGACTGCCTTATTTCACTTAGCATGATACTCTCCAGGTCCCTCCATGCTGTCTCAAAGGGTAAGAGATCCTTCTTTTTTACTGCTGCATAGTATTCTATGGTGTAAATTTACCACAGCTTTTTAAATTTTTTAACCTCCCCTGTTCCCCACCTCTCTATGCTCCCATCCCTCTTGCATGTCACTGACTGTCAGTGACAGCCAGGTATGGACCCAACGCTCCAGCACCACCCATTTTTAGGTCTAGTTGATTCAGCAGGTGAGTTGTTACCCACTCCTTAGTGGATTCCGACTTGTACCACAGCTTTTTTATGTAGTCTTCTAATTCACTGATCCAATCCTTGGCTTCCCCTAATCTGCTGTATATTCGTACCAACATGTTCTTTATTAGTATTATGTCATTCATTTCTGACTGGCCATTTTTCATAGTTTCTATATCTTTTCTCATGTTGTTGAGCATCCTTATAGTCATTATTCTGAACTCTATATCTGATACATTTCTTATCTCCATTTCATTTATCTCTTCTTCTGGAGAATTCTCTTGTTCTTTCATTTGGGGCTTTTTTTGTCTCCCCATTTTGGCTGCCTATTTGGGTTTGTATCTGTGAATTAGGTAGATATGCTATGACTCCAAGTCTCTGGTATAGGACATGTCAGAAGCTGTTTGTAACCAGTCCTGGTACTGTTTGGAGCTATCAGCAATCCATAGCTTGTGGCTCCCTCTGCTGGGGCTGTGTGTGTTTGGAAAGGACCAAGATGCATACCAAGGTCTGCTTTTCCTAGCCTTGGGTCCAGAAGGAGATCAGGCAAAGACTCAAAGTCTCCAGAGATCTGCCTCTGCCTGTAGTCTGATTGTTATTTTCAGTCTCTTAATGAGCCTCAGGTGGTATACCACAGCAAGGTGTAAACTGCACAGGGTGGGGCAAGAGGTTTTCCAACAGGGTTAGGCAATTTCTTCCCTCCCCCCAGGCAAAAGCTGCCTGGATGATAAATGTCTGTCTGAGAAAGATGACCTCCACAGCATGAGGGAATGACACAGCACAGGGAACCAGGGTGTCTGCGTTCTGAACTCTGTCCCCAGAGACCCCTACCCTGGATTCTCCCCACACAGCTCTAGTCCACTCTGTCCTCCCTCTGCTGGAGCCCAAGGTGAGTGGCTGCACACGAAATTTTGTGCATTGGCCCTTTAAGAGGGTGCCTGTATTACCAGCCATCGCTCTCGTTGGCAGGCAGCAACCCTGCAGCTTTTCACGGCCAGATGTTATGTGGGCACCTTTCTCAGTTCCAGTGCCCTGGGCTGGGCGGGGGGGTCAGCTTGGCGTTTGGACCCCAGAGTTCTCAGTGGGAACCCCTCACAGCTGAGATATCCCTCTGGAACTTCAGCTGCTGTCTGTGGAAGCCCGGCCAGCCCTCTTGTGCCTCCACACTTCCTACCAGCCTCTCTGCAGTCTCCACTTTCTGTCCTTAGCTATAAGGGTTCTCTCCAGCTAGTCCTCAGTTGAGTATTCGAGTGGTTTTTTTAATTTTAGTTGTAATTCCAGTTTGTTCCTGGGAGAGTGTCAGTGTAGCTTCCACTTAATCCACCACCATCCCATGAACATTCTTTTACAGTTAGTTTAGTGTACACATGTTCTATATCACATTCTGGGTCATAGGATAGTTCATAAGAAATTGCCATACTGCTTCCCAAAGTTGTTATACCACTTTATATCCTTACCACATCCTTGCCAATACTTGGCATTTTGTGTTTTAGCTATTGTAAAGGCAAAATGGTATCTCATTGATGATACACTGAATTATAACCTTCAATTCCAGGGAGCCAGGAAGTTAGGAGTGAAGTAAATGTCAGCCTAAACTCTTCCCAGTCAACCTGGATGTGGGTCCAGATCTGCAGCTACACTCAACTGCCACTCATGCTGGGTCAGCATGGACTTGACATTTCATGAACAAAAGAGGCTTTATGGAAAGCTGCTATCATGCCATATTCAGTAGACCCAAGATACCTTTCATCTTTAACTCCCTCTTCTCTCCCAAGTCTCCACACAAATGTTCAACCAAATATGTGACACGTAACTGATAAATACCTAGATAGAACCTGACTGAAATCTCAGTTTCAGAGTATTACCTACGACACCAAAAAACAAGTTCAAATTCACTGCAAAAATTAAACCCAGGGGTTTATTACCCCAGGAAAAGCTAAAGGCTAAGTTGGAAACCCCAAAAGACTGTGATCCTCAAACAACAGCCATTCCTCAAGTCTCTTAACCAGCCAGTGCTCTTGTGGCCTCATCTAAAATTTGGGTGTGCCAAATCTGAGAGTCACAGGTGTCTGATGAGAACGGAAGAAGTATGGAAAATACCAAACTTCCTTGAAAAAACTTTCCTAGAAAATACAAACTTTTTTTTAACTTCACAACTATGCTTTGACATTTAAAGAATAAAAAATATTTCTAAAAATCAAAGGCAAGAGCCCACTGCTTTGCTCTTTTCTCTTTCTATTTTATTTTGTCCTTTCTGCCCAGCTATTTCTGGAGCCCACAGCTAATAATAAACAATATGCATTGACTAACCTTCTTCCTTTTCCCCAAGAGGTGACACAGAGCAATTCTATTTAGGATAACATCTTCTTTGCAGAATATACCTCAAAGATTCCTGGTGTTAAACAATAAGTTATTTAAACAACTCCTTCGAAGTCAGAGCATCTCATTTTCTTTTTTTCTTTTTTTAAATTAATAAATATTTATTGTTCAGATTATTACAGAGAAGAGATAGCAGGAGAGAAATTAAGAGGTGAAGAAAGAGGAGCACTGCTCTTTCTTCAGCTGAGATGTGACAAGTCTTGGTAACTAGAGGCTTACAGCACACTTGGGAGAGAAGTGCTGTACTTCAGGGTTGTTGCTGTCTTAGCACATTGTGAAAGCTTTCCTCAGCTGAGCAGATGATGCTAAGGAGCACAGCCTACCCACATAATGAACCACCCTGTGCACAGTGAAGCAGCCGTAATCCACCAGCTACCTATTCCCAGAATTCATTATACTTCCAGGTTGCAAGCTGTGAGAGCGATGGGCACAGTGCTATGGGCTCAGTGTGCCAGTGACCGTTTTGCTAGAGAACTAAGGAAAAGAACTATGGAAATCATTTGGAGTGTACACCAAATAATTTCAGCCCTCCATTTTCCAGGCACATAGTGAGGTGGCATTTCTCTACCTCCTTTGAAGTCAGAGCATCTCATTTTCTTTTTTTAAATTAATAAATATTTATTGTTCAGATTATTACAGATGTCCCTCTTTTCCCCCCCCATAGCTCCCCTCCACCCGGTTCCCACCCCACCCCAGGCCCTCGCCACCCTATTGTCTGTGTCCATAGGT
>NW_005371386.1:815125-821427 GCF_000412655.1 Myotis brandtii | reverse complement strand
TACAGCGATATCAGCAGATTTCTCCTCTTTGTTTGGGGTTTGGAAGTTTTGGAGCTCTCTGACCCAGCTGCAGTTTGTTAGGTTAGGCTGCAAAAGCACAGGTGATTCCTTTGCGCCACTGCACACAGCTTGGGTGGGGATGTAAATTGAGTGGGGCGGGGTTTCAGAGAATCACCAGGGCGGAGCAAACAGCAATGGCTGTCGTCAGCCTTCTCTGCGACTGCGACCCCGAGTCCCTCTGCATCTCCGAGTCCCGTGCCCCCACAGCAACAATGATCCCTGCGAGCAGTTCTGTGAGAAAGCCACCCTCGCTTTCCGACCTGCTGCAAGACAGTCCAGTTTCTCCCCGTAGGAGTCTTGGACCCCAGAGTCTCGTCGTAAATGAGTTCAGTGCATTCGAGAGCTTGTATCCCCTTCTGATTGAAAAAAAACCTGCACCCAGGTGCAGCCACCTCGCGCACCAGGGCGGAGCAAACAGCAATGGCTGTCGTCAGCCTTCTCTGCGACTGCGACCCCGAGTCCCTCTGCATCTCCGAGTCCCGTGCCCCCACAGCAACAATGATCCCTGCGAGCAGTTCTGTGAGAAAGCCACCCTCGCTTTCCGACCTGCTGCAAGACAGTCCAGTTTCTCCCCGTAGGATTTGCCCACGGCTGGTAGTGCATTCGAGAGCTTGAATCACCTTCCGATTGAAAAAAACCGGGTACCCAGGTGCAGCCGCCTTGTGCTGGCCTCCGTACCTCTGTTCTTGGCGCCTCTGCACCTCCTACCCGGTCTCAATGCGCTTTTTTCTTTCCTTCTAGTTGTAGAACTTCCACTCGGCCAGCTTTCCCGTGGTTCTGGATGATAGCTGTTTTGTCTTAGAGTTGTAGTTTTAATGTTGTTGTGGCGGGCAGCATGTACAGGTTTATACCTTATGTCGCCATCTTGGTTCCAGAGCATCTCATTTTCTTTGGCCAATGAAATGTAAGCAAAGGTGACATAAGCCACTTCCCAGTGGAAGCTTTAAGAGCCAATGTAAAATTTGTCATTTTTCTGATGACCATAGAAGTGTGTGTGGAGATGAGGCCTCTATCAGTGTGGCAAACATGAACATGAACAGGGCCTCTTCTGGATGCAAAATGGGTATCTAGTATAAGAAAGACCCTCTGCTGTCATGATCCTAAGAGTAGGTATCTCCTTAAATTTTATGCCCTAGGCACTTCACTGGCCTTGCTGGTCCTGAGCAAGAACTAAGCTCTTCTTATGTTAAGATACTGAGATTTGGGAGGGGTTATTTGTTACTGCAGCACTCTGTAGCCCATTCTGACTGATGATACATGCCTGTCTTAGACTAGAAAGAGGAGCATAGACAGACTCCAGCACTGGGCCTGAGCTTTTCATGACCTAGAGGCTCCAACTCTAAAATCACTTTTGTTTTTATTCATAGATAAGCTGGCATTTGAGAAAATAAAATCATATTAAGTAATCAAATTCAGTGAATTTATAGATATTTCTGTATGTAATAAGCATATCCAGAAGAAGAATAAAAAATGAGCAGTTAAAGAACATAATCAGGGATGTCCCAGGGTAGGGTGATTGTACATAAATGAAAAGTAAAAAGGGACACAGAGTGATCAAGATTCAGATCAAATGCCTGTTCTTCTCTTCTCAGGGTCCATTAAAAGTAGTAAAATTCCATTTATAATGTTTACACAGACCTGCTACAAATTACCTGCTGGGTTCAAATCAAGCTCTCCATGTACATAGTGATAGGCATAAGCAGCTCTGTCAATATAACACAGGAAGCCTGTAATACTCTTTATCAGGATGCTGTAGATACCTGCTTAAGAGTATCCCATTTGTCTTCAAAATAATCACCTAGTTAAGTACCATGTGGTACAAAGTTGGATTCTTTGAAATCACAAAACCGTGCTGAGCTTTTAGACCTTTTCTAGAAAATCAAACTAACTCCCCCTTGCTGCAAACCTTTAGATACCATCTATAATTAGGATGATTGGCACATCCCACAGTCTTATGGTGGGAGATTGCTCAGGTGCTTAGAGAGTGGGTCTAATAAAGCCAAGACTGCACTCAAGCCTGGGGGGGGGCAGTTAGCTTCAAGAGCTTATGCATCAGGGACAACGTAGTACCAAAGGTACCACCCCTGAGAAAATCCTTCCCAGACACAAACTACACCCACATGTGTGGTCTCAAGACAAATTCTGTCAAATTAGCCACAAAAGAGCCTGGATGAGCATGTCTAGAGCTCTCCACAATCCATTATTGCTAATGGAAAAATAAATCCTAACACTCCTCTTACTGGTTACATTACCTCTCCAGGGTTCTGCCAACGAACACACTAACTTTCAGACATACTCTTCATGAAAATATTACTATTTCATAACAGGATAAATACCCACAAAGGAGCTTCATTTCAGCACAAGTCCTGGACACCGTTAAACAATCTATATATATATAAAGGCAGCGACTGTAATGACTGAAGGCTCGACCGAACACTGGAAGTCAGTCCTGCAGTCAGTGCTGGGTTGCTGTGGTGACCCAGCACTGACTGCTGCCACTGCAGGCGCAGTGACCCAGCACTGACTGTTGAGAGGGCTGCAGATCAGGCCTGGAGAGAGAAGCAGGGTCTGATCCATAGCCTCTGTGGCAGCTGTTGATCAGCTGCTGCCTCTCTCTTTCTCTCTAAGCCTGGCCAGCAACCGAGCCTTTCTTTCTCTCCGGGCCTCCAAAGGGGCTACTGATCAGCCCCGCCTCTCTGATCAGGCACAGAGATAGGTCCGGAGACACTGACTGGCATAGAAACCAACCAATCAGAGCCAAATCTGGGTGAAGTGTGAGGAGCCAATGGCTACCTAGGAGGTGGAGCTTTTGACGATGATTGGCATAAAAGCCAACCAATCAACCAAATCTGGGTAAACTGTGAGGAGTCAATGGCTGCCCAAGAGGCGGAGCTTTTGATGCTGACTGACATAGAGACCGACCAATCAGAACCTAATCTGGGTGAAGTGTGAGGAGCCAATGAATGTCTAGGAGGTGGAGCTTTTGATGCTGACTGGCATAGAAACCAACCAATAAAAACCTAATCTGCGTGAACTGCTAAGACAGAACCTAAGGTGGGGGCTGAGAAGGGTTTTTAAGGCAGTTGGGGGTGAGATCAGGCCATCAGAGGAGGGCAGTTAGGGGTGATCAGGCAGGCAGAGGCAGTTAGAGATGATCAGGCAGGCAGGCAGAGGGGTTAGGGACAATCAGGCAGGCAGGCAGAGGCAGTTAGGAGTGATCAGGCATGCATTCAGGTGAATGGTTAGGCGCCAGTGGTCCCAGATTGCAAAAGGGATGTCTCTGTGGGATCGGGCCTAAATCAGCAGTCAGACATCCCCCAAGGGGTCTCCAATTGAAGAGGGTGCAGGCTGGGCTGAGGGACCCCCCCCCCATGCATGAATTTCATGCACTGGGCCATTAGTACTATTATGTTAATTGAGCCCTTTCTCCTGAGGAATGAACCCAGTAGTCACTGTCCTATGGGCTCAATTAAAACCCAGGTTATCACGTTCTTCCCCCACCTGTTTGACATCCTACATTGCCAGTCTCAAGAATGGTGAATCAAAGCCTGAAATTTGGTCATACTAGATCCCTCTCTTTCTCTCATTACCTACAGCCATCTTCAAAGCTTATTCATTTTCCACCTCCATGACATTTGCACCCGATCCTTCCCCTCCATTACCCTTGCTACTGCTCCACTCCATGTCCCACCTTCTCACCCTGGATCATTCTGGAAGTCCCTTGGATATTCTCTTTCTCTGCAGTCTCATGCCCTATTACTCTACCTCTCATTCATGCCAGGGTAATCTGTCAGAAACAAAAATCTGATTTTGACACTCCCCTGTTTTGAAAAGTCTCAAGTGCCCCATTGGGTAGAGAATAAATCCCAGAGCTGGGATCCTAGATTTTCAGATTTCTCTTGAAATACTTAGAGCTACCCCTTGCATTCACACATCATCCATCACAAACTGCTAGTACTTCTCTGTTCGTGCAGCATAGAACATGTGGGGTCACTAACTGGAAAGCACTTCCCTTCAAGTTCTGCCTGGGGAATTTCCACTCATCATCTCAATTATCACCTCTCTGAGACCATTCCAGAACTTCCTTCATTCTTGACCTTCCTTTGTGGACCTGTTGTACTGGTAAAACTTTCTGATCCTGTGTTTTAGTGATCTTCTGTTGCAAATAAACCCCCTTCTCCTGCAAAACATAGTGGTTTAAAACAACCACCATTTTATTATTGGTCCTAATTCTACAGGTGAGCTGGTTCAGCTCAATGGTTATTCTTCCTTTTGTGATGTCAGCTGCAACTGCGGTCATCCAGAATATCTCCAATGGCTTGCTCACATGGCGGCAGTTGGTGTTGGCTGTTGTCTGGGAACTCAGCCTCTTTTCCCCTCCTTCGTGTGGTTTACTATTCTCATAGCATGATGGCTGCATTCAGAGGGATAGTTCCAAGAGTGAAGCTTCTGAGTGGAAGGAAGAAAATTCTGCCCTTCTTGGAAGTCCCAGAATGCCACTTCCACCAGATTCTATTGGTCAAGGAAAAATAAGTGCTAACTCTATCAATGAGGAGTGGCATGCTCAAACAGGGAGTGGGGAATTGCTGGGGCTGTCTTGGGAGACTAGTTACCATACCCTGGTTTGGTAGCTAGTTTGGTTTGTGTTTAGCCTATCCCTAAAATTCTGAAAGCCTCTTGAGGATGGCTGCTATGTTTTAATCATGTCTTTACCCACAATTCTTAGGATAGGTCCTAGAAAGTGATACTTATATGGTTAATACATGTTTGCTGACTCTAGCAATTCAGTTAAATCAGATTAAATCTGATAAAGTTTTTGAGCACCATAACGGTCACGACCAGCTCAGGAGGAGGGGCTGGTCACAGCCCCGAGCCTGAGAGAACAACGCAGAGAAGAGCCTCCTCCAAGTCTTCGCGGCGTGGCTGGGGGCAAGCCCCTAGTGGACACACACACACACACACACGGGGCACAGGCTTCAAGCCTCCATAGCGTGGCTGGGAACAGGTCCCCAGCAGACACACACACGCACATGGGGCACGTGCTCCGAGCCTCTGACGCAGCTGGGGGCAGGCCCCTAGGAGACACACACACACACACAAACAAACACAAACACACGGGGCGCCTGCTCCAAGCCTCTGATGCAGCTGGGGAAGGACTCCAGTGGACACACACAAACACACACACATGGGGCGCCAGCTCCGAGCCATCAACACAGCTGGGGCAGGCCCCCAGTTGACACATACACACACAAACACACACACAAACAAGGTGTGTGCTCTGAACCTCTGATGCAGATGGGGGTAGACCGCAGGGGACACACAAACACACAAACACACAGGGCGCCTGCTCCAAGCCTATGCGGGATGGCTGCAGTCAGGCCCCCAGCAGATACACACACACACACACACACACACACACACACATCACACGCACACACACGCACAAACGGGGTCCCTGCTGCGAGCCTCCATGGCCCACAGTGGACACACAGACACACACACACATACACATACACACACACACACACACACACTCACACTAATGCACACACCGGACACCTGCTTGGAGCCTCATGGCCAGGCTCAGGGCAGCCCCCAGTGGATACACACACACACACACACACTCACACTAATGCACACACCGGACACCTGCTTGGAGCCTCATGGCCAGGCTCAGGGCAGCCCCCAGTGGATACACACACACACACACACACTCACACTAATGCACACACCGGACACCTGCTTGGAGCCTCATGGCCAGGCTCAGGGCAGCCCCCAGTGGATACACACACACACACACACACTCACACACTCGCTCACACTAACGCACACACAGGGCACCTGCTTGGAGACTATGTGGCACGACTCAGGCCAGCTGCCAGCGGATACACAGACACACACACACACACACACACGCACACACACGCACAAACGGGGTCCCTGCTGCGAGCCTCCATGGCCCACAGTGGACACACAGACACACACACACATACACATACACACACACACACACACACACTCACACTAATGCACACACCGGACACCTGCTTGGAGCCTCATGGCCAGGCTCAGGGCAGCCCCCAGTGGATACACACACACACACACACACTCACACACTCGCTCACACTAACGCACACACAGGGCACCTACATGGAGACTATGTGGCACGACTCAGGCCAGCTGCCAGCGGATACACAGACACACACACACACACACACACACACACACACGCACA
The DNA here is from genome assembly GCF_000412655.1 of Myotis brandtii. Classification (NCBI taxonomy): domain Eukaryota; kingdom Metazoa; phylum Chordata; class Mammalia; order Chiroptera; family Vespertilionidae; genus Myotis; species Myotis brandtii. The sequence goes on along the minus strand of NW_005371386.1, from coordinate 815,132 downwards.
AACGGGG
>NW_005371386.1:803119-805619 GCF_000412655.1 Myotis brandtii | reverse complement strand
AGATCTATAAAAAGGAATTAGACTTGCCTCTGAATTATCTGCCCTGAAGAAAGGAAATCCAGAGAATATCCCAACCTCACTCTCCTCCTGCCCTCCCATCCCCTGCCAGTGCCTCCCATTGGCTGAACCCAACCAGAAGCAGAGGGCACAGGGGCCCATAGATGCAGTCCACACAGGTCAGCCTCCCAGGGCTCAGAGTAAGATGAAGAAGGACAGAGATCAGTACTGGAGAGGCAAATGGAGGATATCCAGCAAATTGAATAAATCTGAAAGGTTGCAACTTTAAAGAAAAGGTATATTTAATGGAACTTACTACCAGTTATTGACTAACACACACCAGTGCATACAATGGACGTTTCAGTTCAGAGGCCTCCCCTTTGGCTCTTCAAGGCAGCGATTCTCCTTTTCTCCCTCCAATCAGAACAGTGAGAAAGTAGAGACCGGAAGGGGCATTCTCCTCTTCAGAATATAATGTGTGTGGGTGTTGGACATGACTCATTAGTACGCAACCAAACGGGAGCCACCACAAAACTTTCCTCTGGCCTTTGTTTTAAAAAGATGCCTTTTGGTGGAGACAAACAGATTGCATTCGAGCTTCCCTACCTCTGATCACCAGCAGGAAGGAATCTTTTCTGGAAGGAAGAGCCCGTGGCCCATTCCTGAATACGCTACACCCTTAACATCTGTGGGTCCCAACAGCCCTTTCAGCGTTATGACTCGGGGAGCACAAAAGTGATGATGAAGGGGTCCTTTCTCCAGGTTCCAAAAGCTTATGTTACTACCTCCTTCCAGGCTTCATTTTACCCAGATGGTGCATGTCAGCCTGTCAGATTGCCCCGTGTGTCAGACAACCCTCCACACTTTTTCATTTTTTTACAAAAAGCCCAGAAGACACTTTATTGGGGGGGGTCTCTGTGCCCCGCTCAGGAGAGAGGAGCCGGATCCATCCTTAGTGGCCGGCATCCCCGCCCCCCACTGGCCCAGCCCATGGCCGAGAACAGTCAGGAGGACATCTTAGAAAAAACAGATCTCTATGTACACCTGGCGCATCTGTAGCACATAAATTAGGGAGTGCTCTGACCCCCGCCCGCGGAGCCCACACACTGGGAGGGAGGGGGACCCAGTCCAGGGAGGAGTGCAGGCCCTGTCCCCCGGCTCACGGTGCCCTGGGCCTCCCCGCCTCCCGGCCTCCATCCGGGCACCCAGCAGGAGGAAAGCGGAGTCGGTAGCCTGGTCCGAATTGGGCCTCAGGAGGCCCCGTAGAAGCCACACTTACAACGCTGTCACCGAATAAGTCACTTCAAACCCAGGGCTTGTAATCCCACGAGGCAGCGGCCAAGGAGACCCCGAGCCTCTGCTTCCTCCACAGAACAGCAGCCCTCCCCTCGATCGATCGGGGCTACAGCCTCGAGCCCACACGTCTGACTTGGGTCCACTCAGACCCTCAGTTCCGGCTCCCGACCTCCTCCTCCTCCTCCACCTCCTCCTCCTCCTCCTTCCGGCCACTGGAGTTCTTGCCGAACTTGTAGACAAGCTGCCGGCCGGCCGCGCGCTCCGGGATCTCCCGTTTGTAGTGGTATCTCAGGGCCCGGCTCAGCTTCTTGTACGTCATCCCGCTGTTTTCCTTCTTCCGGCCCCACGGTGGGGCCATGGCCTCGGAGCGCAGGAACCGGAACACGCCCTCCTGCCGGTTCTCCCCCTTCATCAAGCCCTCGTTTAGCTCCGGGCGGATGAGGATGCCCCGGATGAACTCCCACAGGTGGGTGCCGCTGGAAATCCACATGCTCCTCCGGCCCCTCCAGCTGTCCCGAGACTCTCTGCTCAGCTTCCGGGGCCGCCCCACTTCCGCTTCCCGTGCTTGGGGTCCCCGTTCTTGTAGTCAGCGAAGTCTGCCCTGGAGAAGAGCTTGCTGTCCCTGGGGCCCAGGTCCACGTGGCTTCTCCCCGAGTCTTGTAAGAATGGGAGCACCCAGAGGCACCAGTCCCGGCAGTGGAGCCGGTGGAGACATCCAAGCTGCCCGAAGATGCGAGGGGGGGAGTGGGGGGGCACGTCATAGCTGCCCCAGTTGTAGGGACTGGGCTGCTGGCCATCCTCCGGCATCTCCAGGCCAAAGGGGCTGCCCTGGTCAAAGGGGCTGGGGTCCCCTAGCATCTCCTGGAACGAGGTGCTGTCCTGCTCCAGGAGATCGATGGTCCAGCTGAGCTCGTCCGGGAAGCTGCACGTGGGGTCCCACAGCTGGGCGTAGAGCTGGTCCCCCAGGGGCCCGAAGACCAGCCGCAGCTCCTCGGGCGCGCAGCTGCAGAGTGCAGCCCTGTCCATGTCGAAGCGCGAGAAGTCGATGGTGCTGGCGTCAAACTTGTTCTTCTCCACCTGGTAGCTGATCCAGTCGAGCACCTGGGCCTTCGACCAGAACTGAGGCTGCTCCGGCAACCAGCTGGCCTTCTCTGGGCCCTCGGGCGGCATCTGGGGGTTGCTCAGGGACAGCACGAGGTCGTCGGCC
>NW_005371386.1:778642-803009 GCF_000412655.1 Myotis brandtii | reverse complement strand
GGCGGGATGGCGGGACCGCAGGCACCAGTAACGCAGGAGGCAAAAGCTCAGCAGGCTGTCCAACCCCCCACTGTTTAAATAGTTTTTCACTACTTTCCCTGCCTGGAAGCTCTCACCACTCCCTTTGTTCTCAGGTGCTTCTGGTTTTCTAAATCAGAATCTATATTTTAAGAGGTCCCAGACATCCCAGGTTTATGGATCAAAAGACTTAATATTATTAAGCTATAAATACTCACCCAAACTAGTTAGCTTTTTTTTTTTAAAGAACGTTGTAAGCTTATCCTAGAATTCACATAAAAATACAAGGGACCCAGAGTAGCCAAAACAATCTTGAAAAGAAAAATAAAGTTGGACGACTCATACTTCCCTATTTCAAAATTTACTACAGAGCGACAATAATCAAAACAGTGTTATTCTAGCATAACTTTAGCCATATGGTCTTACAGAATACAATTAGGAGTCTAGAAATAAACTGATATATCTATGGTCAATTGATTTTCAACAAATGTGCCAAGACCATCCAATGGAGAAAGAATAGCTTTCTCAATTAATGGTGCTGGGATAACTGGAAATCCACATACAAAAGAATGAAGTTAGATCCATACGTCACATCTCATACAAAAATGAACTCAATAAAAATCAGAGACCTTAAGGTACCCAAATGTAAGAGCTAAAACTATAAAATTCTTAGTAGAAAACCTAGATGTAAATCTTTGACCTTGAATTAAGCAATAGTTTCTTAGATATGACATCCAAACCTCAACAAAATAAAAAATAAGTTGAGCTTTTAAGAACTTGTGTTCTTCAAAGGACACAGTTAAGAGAGTGCAAAGACAACCCACAGACTGGGAGAAAATATTTTAAAATTGTATATCTGAGAAGGAACTTGTATCTCTAGAACATACACAGAACTTGTACAACTCAACAATAAAAAGACAAATGATTCTACTTAAAATAGGGCAAAGGATTTGAATAGACATTTCTCCAAAGAAGGTATACAAATGGCCAATAAGCACATACAAAGATGTTTAACAGCATTAGTCATTAGGGAAGTGCAAATTAAAACCACAATGTGATACCACCTTACATCCACTTAAGACAACTAAAAAAATAATTTCTATACAGACAATAACAGTGTTCGAACCCTCACACATTGCTGGTGGGAATGTAAAATGATCCAGTCATTTTGGAAAACATTCTCACAGTTTCTCAAACTATTAAAGTTATCATGACCCAGAAATTCTATTCCTAGGTATATACCCAAGAGAATTGAAAATATATGTCTACACAAAAACCTTACACAGATGTTTATAGCAATATTATTCATAGCGCTACAAAAAAGAAAACAACCCAAAAGTCCATAAACTGATAAAAGGATAAATAAAATGTGGTATATCCACGTAATGAAATACTGCATGCAACCCTATATTTATTGCAGCTTTATTTAAATAGAAAAGAAAAACTTTTTCTTAATATTCTATAATCTTCACTAGGACTTGCTAAGACCATTATTGAGTATGATCTGGCAGTACACAGTGTGAGCTTAGATGATTGTGGCACTTGCATTGTATGTATATACTCTTGTGGAGTACTCACCCATGCTGCATTCATAATGCAAATTAAGGTTTTTCTCTGCAGGAAATGTTCAGTGATTCCAATCTGTTATGTCTGTATATAGAAGGAATAGACTTGGGATAGACCTTGTGACTTCTCACACACTGTCTCAAATAAAGAAGCCATTGCAAATCTCTGAAAATCTTCTGCAAAGACTGTAAAAAAGGCAAACAGACCGAACCACAACCAAGAAGCTGCCATGAGTTTTCAAGTATGTTTTTATTTTATGAATGAAGAGTCACATTCTGATAGAAAATCCAAGAGGCATTTTTCCAAGATACAAACGAAAGGAAGTAAAGAGACACAATGCAGGAATCCCACCAGGAGGCTCAGAGATAACTTACAAATTTTTCTTAAAACACTATGGAAATTTTGGGGCCACACACAAAATGCTAGAGCAATGAAAGTAGTTTTTTTTTTAAAGGATGAATGTTAAAAACATTATATTAAGTAAAAGAAGCCAAACACAAAAGGCCACATATGGTAGGATTCCATCTATTTGAAATGACCAGAATAGGCAAATCCATAGAGACGAAAAGTCGATCAATGATTGCCCTTCCTGAGGGGAAGCAGATTGGGCACTGAACTGCTCCTGGGTAAGGAACTGCCTTTTGGAGTGCTGAACATGTTCTGAAACTAGATTGTGGTGTTGCCTGCCTCCATGAATATATTACAAACTATGGCTGAGCTGGTGGGGCTCAGTGGTTGAGCATCAACCTATGTACCAGGAGGTCAAGGTTAGAGTCCCTGTCAGGGCACATGCCTGGGTTGCAGCCCAACCCGATCCCCAGTGTAGTATGTGCAGGAGGCAGCCGATCTATGATTCTCTCTCATCGTTGATGTTTCTCTCTCTCTCTTTCCCTCTCCCTTCATCTCTAAAATCAATAATACATATTATATATTTTAAAACCATGGAAATGTTCACTTGCAAAAGGTGAATGCTATAGTATATACATTGTATCTCATCAGAGCCTTTTTAAAAAAATGCTCTTGAGACACTCAGCACAGAGTAACCCAGGTTTCCTGCCTGGGGCTCACATGGAACGCAGAACGCTGCACCCAACAATGCCCTCCTGTAGGGATTCCACATTCCACGCCCAACGCCAGCTCTTAACAGACCCTACTGCCTGTTCTACCTCAAGCGGGCAGACCAGCTGTGGCTCAGCTCCCAAGTCGCTCACTCTGGGTAAGGCCACCGAAGTCTCTCACCCTGGGTAGACTCGGAGGACCCCGTCGCCGCCGCCTCGCCCAACGCCGCTGTTGCCTCCGCAGCCCCAGCCTCCGCGCTGCCTTGGCTTCACTGGTCCCGGCACCTGAACCACCAGCCATGACGACCCCGCCGAGACGCTCACAAGCACTGGACAGCTACCACCCTGCCTGCGAGGCTGCCGTCAACCACCAGATACACCTGGAACTCTATGTCATCTATGTGTACAAGTCCATGGCTACTTATTTCGAAGAGAACCAGGTCACCTTGAAGTACGTGGGCAAGTTCTTCTTGGGACAGGCCGCCCAGATGAAGGAGCACGCGGACAGGCTCATCCGCCTGCAGAACCAGCGCAGCGGCCAAACCCGCGTGTACAACGGCAACATCGACACGCCTGACTACAACTACTGGGACAGCGGTCTGAAGGCCCTAGAGCACGCCCTGGACCTGGCCATGAACGTCAACCAGAACCTGCTGCATATCCACCAGCTGGCCGTGGCGAAGAACGACGCCCGCCTGTCGGATTTCCTGGAGCACAACTGTGTGCATGACCAGGTGAAATCCATTAAAGAGCTCAGGGATCATATCAGCAACTTCCCTGTGTTCCCAAGTACCTCGGAAGACAGCCTGGCGGAGAATCTCCTTGACAAGCTCTCCCTGAATGACAAAAAGAACTGAACTGAACTTGGACTGCTTTCCCACGGCCGGAGGGGAGGGATGGGGGTGGTGACTTCCTCTGGTCATGTGATGGGAATGCATGTAGCAATGTTGCCCTTCTGGGTTTTAACATCTTGCAATACAGTTCTTGGCTCCTAAATCAAGTTGTCTGGTTGGTTGGTGTAAAACCCTCGCCTTTTAGGTTTTATAAAGGTATCCCAGAGTCTCTCCACCCACCCATCCCCATGTGCAGCTTGGGATCTCCACGGATGGTGGGAGGAGATATTCCATGGGACCCTGGAAATCACAAAACTAATCTTCCCCTTATAGTGTGGTATATGGGGGTGGGGTGAGGTGGATGGTCTGGGGGCCTGGTGAATGTGGGTGGATATGCATAGAAGTATTTTTAAGAATGGTCTAGCCCGGTATTGGTGGTTCACTGGTTGAGCATGGACATATGAAGCAGGACGTCATGTTTCAATTCCCGGTCAGGGAACATGCACGAGTTGGGGGTTCAATCTCCAGTAGGGGGCGTGCAGGAGGCAGCAGATCAATGATTCTCTAATCATTGCTGTTTCTCTCTCTCCCTTCCTCTTTGAAATCAATTTAAAAATTTTTAAAAATAAAAATAAAATGGTCTAGAATTTATCATAGTAGTTGCCTCTGGGGAAGGAGAGAAGAGAATGGGATTGGGCAAGGATTAAAATAAAGGGGGTGGGTCTTCAATTTGACCAGAAATGTTTTTGTTCATTCAGCTACACATATGTTAATGTATGTTGATTCTGAGTAGCAAGCTGGGGGCTCTGGAAGCAACATGGCAGAGTACCTCTTTGACAAGCTCACCCTGGGCAACAGTGATCATAGGAAATGAACCTTGGACTGGCTTCCCTATAGACACAGAGTTGATAAACTAAAACGGTAACAATGACACTTTGCGAGTCCACGTTCTTTTTTTTACACTATTGCATTTTGTTTTTATAAGAATCTCAAGAAGTAAAAAGGACAGATGTCATCACCATGTCTTTACCAATACGAAAAAAGGAGGCCACGCAGGTACTAGTAAGGAGGTCTGGAATGAAGACATGAACGTGGATCTCTGATGCCACATTTCTGTTCTATTTTTCCAGTTAGCCCACAGGTGTATCAATGGGTTAAGCAAGACTGGGTGGGTATACTGGGGATACAGCCAGATAGCCAGCCCCGGGAGGGAGGGAAATCCCCAACACTCTTAAAGACAACCCTGAGCACTACATTCTCCCCTAATTACAGGTGTGCCTTCCAGCCCAGGGTGGGGATGGCCTCTAAACCTCAGCCAAAATGCTTCTCATATGAAATCAACCTTCAGAATTAGCAACAGAATGTAGAAGCGGTAGCAGGCCACCTCACAGGAAGGCAGCCCACACCTGCACACCTGACTTCCTCTGTTCGGGCTCTCTCTCTCCCACACAGGCAGCAAGGTTTTGCCTGAGTTGGCACTGAATACCTATGAGACCTCAGAACTGGAAATCCCCAGAGAGATGACAGTCTACCATCCACCCAGATGGCTTCACTGTCAGTGACTTCTCTCCAGACACAATAGGTAATGGGTGTGGCTGAAAAATACACATGTGCTGCCTCCAAATCCAGCTCACCTAGACAGAGAAACCCAGTGTTTTTCCCATGCACAGGGTACAGTAATCTATATACCAAATCATTGCCTGTTGAGGTCTCTTTAATGGGATCTAAAGCCACCCAGTCTGGCTCCGTCTTGGCCACTGGGCCCCTCTTTATCTCATCTTTTCCCTTCCTGTGATTCAGAGGGATTCCCCAGGATAATGCAGGGAAATCTACTTAGCCTGACATCCTCTTATTTTACCTGGGAAAAAGGATTTCCTCACCTGCAAGACTCAAAGAGAATTGTGATTACACTCCAGGGCCTATTACAAGCCACTACTTGTAGTATCACATTTCCCAGCTTTTCTTCAGGAATCCCTGCCAGGGAAGTCAAGATGCAGCAGCAGCTCAATTGTTTCTCTCCTCGTTCTCCAGCAAGACAAAAGTAAATGTTCTAAATCCCCCCTTTTAGGTTAAAACTCCCATTTAAATATGTGGGGCAGTGGTGGAAAGAAGTGAGAAACATTCAGATTAATGAAGTGGGCCCCGTTGCACTTTCCAATGTCTTGACTTTGTCCATCCATGTAAGTTTCCTCATTTTCCCACCCTCCACTGCCATAAACCTCTCAAAAGGGCTGGGCAAACTTCTTCTTCTTTTTTTCCTTGGGAAAATGTATTATTCTAATAAAACTTTATTTTTTCAAACATGGCCACAGAGGCAGGACCTCGTGTTTAACACACACACATACTTATGGATTTTTAAAAATATAAACCAAAGTTTACGAAAAATTTTTTCCACTTTTTGTTTTTGTAATCCCATTAGCACAGGGACTTTGGCAGCAGGTGGGAGTGAAGGGCAGCTAAAGCTGCCACTGGGCAGTCACCGGGCACAGGAGGAGAGCACCAGCCTGGGAGTGGCTTCACTCACACACGCAGGAATACTCACCTACTGGTCAGCCACACCACACACACAACACAGATGCAGATGTCTACCCAGCATCAATCTCAGCCCTGTAGTGATGTGCTCCACTCTGGGTAAGCCCAATATGTGAAAACCCAGGGTCTGTAACAACCAACCAAAGGCTCCCCTGAACACTGGAAGTCAGTCCTGCAGTCAGTGCTGGGTTGCCGTGGCGACCCAGCACTGACTGCCAAGGGGGCTGTGGATCAGGCCTGGAGAGAGGCCCGGAGAGAGAGGCAGGATCTGATCAGCAGCCTCCGTGGCAGCTGTTGATCAGCTGTTGCCTCTCTCTCTCTGGGCTTCGCCAGCAGCTGTGCCTCTGTTTCTCTCGCGGGGGCTGTTGATCAGCCCGCCTCTCTGATCAGGTCTGGAGATAGGCCCAAAGATGCTGACTGGCATAGAAGCTGACCAATCAGAACCAAATCTGGGTGAACTGTGAGGAGCCAATGGCTGCCTAGGAGGCGGAGCTTTTGATGCTGACTGGCATAGAAACCAGCCAATCAGAACCAAATCTGGGTGAACTGCAAAGGCAGAACCTAAGGTAGGGGCTGAGGAGGGGTTTTAAGGGCAACAGTTGTTTGGTGTAAGGTGTAAGAAAGTGGTTCAATTTTTTTAATAACTGGTTTTGCAGTATAGTACATATGGCTGGCTATCAGTCCAGATATAAGGGTTATGTATTTTTGTCTGCCAAAAGCATCTCCTCCTACTAAAAAAGCCCCCCCCCCAATTTAAGCAATCCTTTCCTATATAATCTATCTATACTAATAAAAGGGTAATATGCTAACTAGACGGGGTCAACCAGCCATCTTCCAGATGTCCGACTTCCTTTCAGACAAAGCCATGGTGGTGGGGGCTGAGGCAGACGCAGTTGGGGTGAGATCAGGCTGGCAGGGGAGAGCAGTTGGAGGTGACCAGGCTGGCAGGGGAGGGCCGTTGGGGACAAGCAGGCCAGCAGGAGAGGGCAGTTGGGGGCAAGATCAGGCCAGCAAGGGAAGGGCAGTTGGGGGTGACCAGGCCGGCAGGGGAGGGCAATTGGGGGCATTAGGCAGGCAGGCAGGTGAGTGGTTAGGAGCCAGTGGTCCTGGATTGTGAGAGAGATGTCCGACTGCCGGTTTAGGCCTGAGGGGTCCCAGATTGGAGAGGGTGCAGGCCGGGTTGAGGGACACCCTCTAGTTAATAAATAATGGTATAAGAATAAACTCTTGTGTTTCTCTTACAACTATAAACCTACTTTTACCCTACCCTGCATATTGTTTTGTTGTTGTTGTTGTTCCAGTCTTAAGGCTTTCTCATATTCCAATATAGCTTTTAGAGCTACATCAGTAAACCAGGAAGAAGAAAGAAAAAAATTGTTCCAGATTTGGCTATTAGAAACCCTTTTAATTGGCTTTTGTGTGCCTTTGACATACTCTCATCAATGTGTGTGTGTGTGTGTGTGTGTGTAGCAGTTCCTGACTTTCTGGCACTACAAGATGCTCTAAGCTCATGATGCATTTTCTTTGCCTCAGCCACTTCTCTAGAGAGCCCTAGTTCCTGTTATTGGATAAATGGTAATATTTAGAAACTAAGATCCTGGCAAACTAGTGAGTTTTTAACTGGACAAGTGCTCATAAAATTCTATTATTTCTGGTCTTTCTTAAAAATATTGACTGGGCCCTGTTCCCATGGGAACTTTCATATGGAGCCAAGTTTCAGCTGCCACCTTAAGGCAATTACTTTCTTCAATTCACCACAAGTACATGCCATTTAAGAAATATAGCTTAGGTGCCCAAATGTGCCCTTTAGTGATTTAAAGTACCCGCTGGGCTCTGCAGGTACTAACTTTTGTGTTGTTGTACCTAGATTGTTCTGTCTCAAGCATCATGGAAAGTGAAGGAGTCAATAACTTGGATGAGTCCTATCCCTTGGGTTGGTGTGCTCTTGTATCTCTGGGCCTCTGATGGTATTTGGGAGGTGAAACTTGGGTTCTTGGGCTCTCTGTTTCCTTGCTTATAAGTAAAAATAACTCAACTTACAGCTCAATCTACAGGTGTCTTTGTCAATGTCTTTCCCCCTTATTGACCAAAGCATTCAGCTACTTTTACCTTTTTTTATCATTCCATATCATGATAACAAATTACCTTGATATTTTGTAGACTTTAAATGCAATACCAGGCAAGATATATAAGAAGTGACAGACCAAAAGTCTCAGATAAAACTAAGATGCTTGAATCATGCTTTTTACTGAATGATTTAGAACAGTGAGACTTTTACTGAATGATTTAGAACAGTGAGACTCGAGGAGAGGGAGAGGGAGAGGGAGAGGGAGAAGAAGGAGGAGAAGGAGGGAGGGAGTGAGGGAGGGAGGGAGGGAGGGAGAGAGAGAGAGAGAGAGAGAGAATGGATATGCTATCAGGATGGAAGGACCATGCAGCCTAAATCCTGTGTCATGCAGTGTTCCCATGCCCATGTCCATTCTCTCCCTACTGTTTTAGTCTCCCCCACTTTGTATGGTTATCAGGACAAGTGATAAAGTTGGCTAGAGCCAATATACATCTGCTCTGTCAGAGAGACCCAGGGACAAGTCCTAGTGTACAGGGCAAAGGACACGTAGGACCAGATTTGGTGTCACCAATGGGTAACTGTTCTAAGGTTGTAACAAGTGTCATCAATACGTAGTGTCTACTTGGTCCTTTTGTTCCTTCCTATTCAGAACACATATTCTGCCTACTTTATCCATCTCTAATAAGTATCACAAGAATGATCTATACTTCATTTTGTCTATATTTGTTTTTCTTCTCTATTGCACAATATCCTTAAACCAACAGCAAACACTTCCTCATCATCTAATCTATTCTTCAGAGATAAATTGGCCAAGAGAGGTGGCATGAATCTTTTTCAGGGTATTGTTAGGTTGGATCCTGTCATGGCTCTGTTGACTGAAACCTTTGTGGCCCATCTCAATAATCATCTAGAAACCCTCTCAAGAGCATTTTCTTCAAGTACCTTGACTCCTTAGCCCCAAGTGCCTTGAGGAAATCACTCTCTTTGGTGATCTAGAAAGGGGAGAAATGTAATCATCCTAAAAGGGGGACTCTCTGATCAGTTGCTCCACCTCTGTATTGGGTCTGATACAATAGATTAGGTCCAGGCGTCTCTTGAAGGAAGAAAGGTAGGGATAGGAGATCAATTTCTTAAGCTAAGAGTTAATGGAAAGTTGAAGGTATGAATACATAGGGTGTAGACATAGATGCAGAGAGTTTTAAGAAGCCTTTGGAAGTTCATTGAATAGCTATTTATGAGAACAAAAAAAAATGGAGGCAGCATGGGACTGGTTAGGTGTAGTCCTGAAAATGCAATATTAAGCAGTCATTAAAATTAAGTTTGCTTACCAGACTTATTGTGGTTATTTTATCATAAGGAATATAAATGTTGAGTCACTATGTTGTACACCTGAAACTAATATATTATCTGTCAACTATACTTTAAAGAAATTTTATTTTTAAAATATGTTTTTATTGATTTCAGAGAGAGGAAGGGAGAGGGAGAGATAGAAACATCGATGAGAGAAAAACATCGATTGCCTGCCTCCTGCATGCCCCCTACTGGGAATTGAGCCTGCAACCTGGGCATGTGCCCTGACTGGGAATTAAACTGTGACCTCCTGGTTCATAAGTAGGTATGTCAACGATACTTTAATAAAAACAATAAAATTACGTTTTCTCAGGCAAGTACAGCCTTGCCCATTAGGAGAGTAGTCAAGAAATGGCTCAAGGCCAGTAGATCCAAGGACCAAAAAAAAGCAAAAACCCCATCCCTATTTTCAGAAAGGGGAATGACCAGGTGTCCTTCTGGTGAAGACAACTGTGTGCTTCACAACCAGGCATTTAAACCACCTTCCTTCACAATTTGTTCTGAAAGAATCTTTTCTTCACAAACAATTTCCTCTGATCAGAAAGAACCACCACTATTTTATCTGGAGGTTACCAATAGGGACTGACTGGAAAAGAACCTACTGGAAAAGGCGATAAAGAAAACTAGAAGTCTGAAGTGTTTGGGATCGGAGAAGTGAAGGAAAGAATAGTCTATTGATAAAAAAAATCATGATCTAGATTACTGTCTGAGAGATGGTGAGCTTTCAGCTGAACCCCGAGAGAAGGAGAAGAGCTAGCTCGACAAATGTGAAGGGGAAAACAACATGAGATAGACGTCCAGATCATGGCCTGCAGGAACCAAGGATAAAGGCAAGAGAGGGAGTTCATCTGGCATGAAGGGCAAAAGGTGTGTAACTCAAGGTGAAATGATAAAAGATGAAGTTTGGGAGACAGCTTAAGGCCAAGCATGGAGTTTTTATGTTTAAGTAAAAGGCATTTGGAGGAAACAGCAGCTTTGGGTCTTCACTTCAGGAGAGGGTTGATAAATCCCTTCCTGGAGAGATCCTGGGATGCTGAGGGTGCCCAGTGATGGATACCTGGGATGAATATTAAAACGGAAACCAATGACCTTGTGTTTGAAGAGGCAGAGAAAGCATTCTCTCTAATCAGGCTAGTGCAGTGGTCAGCAAACTCATTAGTCAACAGAGCCAAATAACAGTACAACGATTGAAATTTCTTTTGAGAGCCAAATTTTTTAAACTTAAACTATATAGGTAGGTACATTGTTATTAACTTAATTAGGGTACTCCTAAGGCTTAGGAAGAGCCACACTCAAGGGGCCAAAGAGCCGAATGTGGCTTGTGAGCCGCAGTTTGCTGACCATGGGGCTAGTGGCTTCAAAAAGTTCTGTATAAGGTCTCGCTGTCCTTTTCCTTTTCATACTAGAGTTTGACTATTGTTGCAATTGGCTGCTTTAGAAGCGTGTGAGTCCAGATGTCAGAATGTCAGAAGCCCCTGGTGGTGCCGGCCCAAGTATTTTAGAGCAACATCAAAGAGATGCAGGGTTGTACCTTTCCTCTCAGAGAAAGAACATCAGACTCAGCTCTGGTACTTTTTGCCTCTCTTTAGAAAACTTCACTGTTTTTGTCAAACAATTGGAAGAAGGAAGTTTATCAGCAACCCCTAAAGTTTAAAAGATGCGAATGTACCTTAACCAACCATTCCTGGGGAATGCACATGTATCAAGACAGAATCAAGGAACAACGGTGAGGTTGTATGGTGTAGCATTTAGTCACCTGACTCAACTAACAAAACATGACCACTCTCCCCAGACCTCCTTGTGTTCATAGGAAGATGTGAAGAGGGGTCTTTTGGAAATTCCCCAAACTCCAAAACTGATAGCCTCACCATCACTGTCTGCCTTGAATCCACGAGGTCTAATTTGAAATTGCCTTTTATCTCTGCTTATGTTTCTCACTATAAGAACAAGTCCTCTGCTCCAGTTTCCTGGGACACGCCGCATCCTTCACACTCTAATCCTCATAAGGCTGTCTGTGAACTTCCCTTCTTCTGTCCCCTTCTGTTGACCTTCCCCAACTTTTTAATTTCTTCCTCTGTGCTATTTGGAATTCATTATCAGCACCATCTCCTATGTTCTCAAACTCTTGCCTGAACACTCCCTTTACCTTCTTGCTCTCACTGCAATCTGAAATTCCTCCAAAGGCACTACTTCCCCTGTAGTGGTCCTCTTCCCTTCATGCCAAATGAACTCCCTCTCTTGCCTTTGTCCTTGGTTCCTACAGGCCCTGATCTGGGCATCTATCTCATCTATCTCATGTTGTTTTCCCTCCACATCTGTCAAGCGAGCTCTTCCCCTTCTCTTAAGGCACTACTTCCCCTGCAGGCCTCTCAAGTCATCCTTATGCCCCCCCCCCCTCCACACACACACACATACAGTATCACTGGGCCTGAAGGTAAGACAGATGTCCTCCTTCCTTGTTGATACTTCCAGGCCATTCTTTCGCCTGTCCCTCATCCCTTAAATCTTCTAGTCTAAAAAGTAATGCCACCATATTAGGCTCCCCACTATCCCTTCTTGTTTCGGTTGTCTAGGGACCTCCACCCCACATTTCTTGACTATTTTAGCTCCTGGCTGATGGCAATCTTCTCCAATATTAGCCCTGTTCTAATTCTTGGTCATTTCAATATCCACATAGATGATCCCTCCACAACTTGACCTCTTACTTTTTTGCTTCTTCTCCTCCCATGATCTTGTCCTCTAATATATTCAGCCACTCATTGCTATAGTCATATCATAGACCTGGTCATCTGTGATAAAAATTCTCTCTCTGTAATCTCTAATTCATGTATCAGACTCTTTGACCACAACCTCCTCTTTTTCTAGTTCATTCTCTCTAATGTCTTGATGACAAAAACCTTTTACAGTAACTCCTCTGGGAAATCCAATCACTTGGTCCAACAACATTTTCACTGCATCTCAACTCTTTGATCTCAGGTTCAATCCCATGGTAAATGATGATAATCATTTTCTTGTATACATTTCCACCTGACCTGACCCTCTTGTTATACTTGGGAAAAACAACCTAACCAAATCATTTCTCCCCTATACTAGACCTATACCCATTCAGTTATATGTGGCTACAGAAAACCTCAACCATACTAAGTGCACTTAAACTTAATGAGTATAACTTTTAAGTGGGCCCTTAGTACTTCCAACAATCATACAATCTTTCCCTATTCTTTCTCTCCTACTCTTCTTGTCCATCATTCATATACTAGAGGCCTGATGCACGAAATTCGTACAAAAGTAGGCCCTCGCAGCCACAGCTGACTCGCAGACCGGTGGCCCTGCCCCCTGCCCCACTGGTCATTCTGGAAGGTTGTCTGGAAAGTTGTTCTGGAGGGTCATTCAGCTGTCTGGTCTAATTAGCATATTAGCTCTTTATTATATAGGATTCTCCTCTAATATCTGTAAGCTTTTGCTACATAGCAAGCCATCCCAATACATATTTGGCTTAAAGCAGTAATTATTTTATTTGCTTACTAGAGGCCCGGTGCATGAAAATTCATGCACTGGGGGCGGGGGGGAGCCCTCAGCCAGGCCTGCCCCCTCTCACAGTCTGGGAGCCCTCAGGGGATGTCCTACTGATGGCCTAGGCCGCTGTCTGGCCTCCCTCTGCAGGAAGGTGACAGGGCTGATCAGGGGAAGGCACCGCCCCCATCACTCCACTACTGCTGCCACTGCTGGCTGTGGTGGCTGCAAGGCTTGAGCCCTGTGCCTCACAGCCACCGGGGCTCACGGCTGCCTGAGCCCACAGCTGCCATGAGCCCACGGCTGCCATGAGCCCCAGGCCTCGCAGCTGCTGTGGCTTTGTCTGGATGGACGTCTGGAAGACGTCCGCCCTAATTAGCATATTATTCTTTTATTAGTACAGATGATTTTGTGGATCAGCAATTTGGGTCAGGATCAGTTGGGTAGTTATGGACTCAGTGTCACTCATGTAACTGTGGTCATTTGGTGACTCAAGTGCGGGCTGGTTGGTCTAAAACGGCAGTTGAAGAAAGGGCATGACTTAAAAAAAGGTGACATGAGAGGTAGGAGAATTCTAGGCAAGAGCCATAATATGAGGTATTTTCAGGAACAAGTTGTAGAGCAATTTGAATGGTATAGCGGAGCCATATGTTACAATATAATATAGTGGGAATATGGTAAATGCATAGGAAGTGTCATGTTTGGAATTATCATAAAGCACGATCAAGCCCCAGGTCCACCAGATGTCCCAAAGAATACATGAAACCAGACTAGTTTGACAATATGATGAGCTTTCCTTATGCATTTTGGTTCTTGCATTTACTCCTCTTACTAAATTACATATTATTTTCTTCATTCTTAATTCTGTATAGGTTTAAGAAATTAAAAGTGTTGTGCCAATAGATTTTTTTTTCCCTGATTTTAATAGTTTCATCAAGAGCATAATTCTGGCTTGTTGGATTTTTGCTCTGCTATTATGTTTCTATCACACCACTTCCTCTGGTTATTTATACCTCATCTATAGCATTCAGACATTAAAACAAAAGCTTTTGAAACTTATGTGAGAAGTTTAAAGGAAGAGCTCCCTATATATTGTAAAAACAGACAAGGTCACTGCTTAGTCAACCTTTCTTACAAAAGAGTTTAGTGATAACAGCTAAATTAGAGCTCTGATCAACCACAACTCATGATGGGCTCTGTTGATGGGTGCCCTTGGTAGACCTGAAAGTGATGTCCTAAGAAATTATTATACTGCTGTTCCATAAGCCAAAATTGTATCCAAAGATGTAGCCTCTTGATCAGTCCACATATTTGACTTCTTACTCTCAGTCATGATCTCCAGTGTATCTATCATACTCCCAACATGTATGTGGTTATTCCAGTGTAGGTTTAGATACACAAAGTCCTTCATTATTGAGGCCCATACAATCTTAGAAAGATATACTCAAGCATACAAACCAATGAATACTTATTTAAAAGCCATATGGAGAAATTTAGGACTACATATGATTTATTCATTCATTCATTCAATATTATTTATGAGAACTTTATTTTGGTCAAGTACTGTGCTAGATGCTAGGTCTTCTACCCTCAAGATGTTCGTGCTTTAGTTGGAGAGACCAACATTCCAATTATTATGTAAGTGCTATAATCGAATTAATTACACACAGATAACTGAAATGTTATTTTGACTTGGAAGTGGTGGGTGTTTTGGAAGCTTCCTGGGGTGTGATAATACCTGAAAGAAATTTTGAAGACTGAATAAGAGATATTGATAAGAAGGAACAGAGGAATATACTGCAGGTAGAGAGAGTGGTGTGGGCCACAATGGACCTTCCCATGTTCAGAGTTAAAGTAGGGGAGGAGAGGGCAGATAGTAAGAGGAGAGGAAAGATACTGGAAAAGAAGCAGGACAGATCAGAGAAAACCTGACTGTTCAACTACAAAGTTTTAATCATGTGTAAAAAGCAATGGGATGTCACTGCTGAAGTTATTCACTGAGTGATCAGATTTTCCCTTCAGAGCACAGACAAAAGTGGAA
This sequence comes from Myotis brandtii, assembly GCF_000412655.1. Taxonomy (NCBI): domain Eukaryota; kingdom Metazoa; phylum Chordata; class Mammalia; order Chiroptera; family Vespertilionidae; genus Myotis; species Myotis brandtii. The sequence continues at coordinate 788,030 of NW_005371386.1, read as the reverse complement.
GATAAATTAAGCATCTAAGCATGGATGAGGGTGGAGGTCTAGGATCTCTTGGGGGACTGTTGAACAGAAATGGTGAAGTCTCAACTAAGAGAAAAGCAGTAAAGAGGAGAGGAAGGAGTAATGTTGAGAGCTATTGAAAACCAGAAACTATAGTTCTTGGTGACCAGGTGGACAGTAAAGGAAAGAAAAGGATTTTGAAGATAATGTTTAGATTTTTTAGCTTTGGACATTTGGGAATAGGGTGACATCATCATCAGAGAACAGGAAACACAAGAGGAAGAATGGGGACCTTGGAAGAAAGTAGGGACTTTTCTTAAGTTCAAGATGTCATGGGACATCTGGGTGAATCTGAAAATGGAACGAAATATGGCAATTATATATTTAGACCTCATAGAATTAAAGGTGTGGGGTAAACTTTACCACCCTTAACTCCCTCCTGCCTATGTATAGCCTAGCTCCTTTATTGCAAAAAAAAGGCCTCCATCTGAATGAGAGGAGAATAAAGAGAGAAGGCCTCATGGATTGTGTAGAAGGTGGGTGTTGACTGGAGAAAAGACAGGAATCTGAATAGACAGAGGGGAGAAGAAAAGGCAGTTCAAGGAGGGAACACAGCACCAACAAAGCTAGAACACGAGTACCAAGCAAGGCAGAGCACAGGGTTCAAGATGTAGAGAAGTGGAAAATGAGCATGACTAAGAGGATGGCACTGAATTTCCTAATGAATGTATTCTCTGGATGGATGCTAGAGAGTGTAGACTTCAAAGAATCAGCAGGAAGAAGCCATGGTAGGAGTTTGAGCAGAGGAAGAACATTATAAGAAATGAGTTGCTTCTTGATTTCGGTAATATGTTCTGGAAAAAGCATCCAGGAGAAAAGGCATATATAATAGGAAGCAAAGAGATCTGCTCAAGAGGTGACTGGGGTCTTCCAGAACCTCTAGCTGCTTTGTAAGGGGGAGAAGAACTTCCTGGGGTTCTACTGGCACAACTCTTTCCTGTCAGGAATACGGATGGCAACACCTGGGGGACTGGGATTGAAGAAAGTCACACTACACACTCTTTCAAAGAGGTCCAAGCTATAGCCCTCTTGAAGAAGCAAGAAGAGCTCCATGAGTTGTTTTTTTCTTTTAGGGACATACAGAAGAAAATAAAAATAAATCTTGTGGTAATGACTATTTTTACTCAATTACACATGCATTACTAAGTGTCACAAATCCCTGAGGTAGAAGGTGTGATTTTCTGAATCTGCTGCTGTGTTGAGATGAGAGAAATTGCTCAGTGTTGATAACACTGTTGGATGTTGCTAATGTAATTACAGTTTCTCAGACTGGTCTCAAAAATTAAGGTTCATCTATTTTCTATTTTCCTTTCCCTTTGGGGAAAATAATAATAATGTATAAGCTTGCTTGATTTGACTCTACCCCCAGTTTTCATGACATTTTTATTGTGTCTTATACCAAATGGATTGATTTTTTTTCAACTTGTCTTTGAAAATGTTATTTACACAAAGAGATTGAATGGACTTAATTTGTTTAGTCTCCCAAAGTGATGCTTCTAAGTGGGTCATGATAATCTAGTAAATATATTATGTGAATAGAGGTGGTATGAATAACTGAAAAACTTATTCATAGCGTGCAGAGAACAAAAATGGATAAAAGGAAGTTGGCTAACAAATAGGACTGAAATGTTAGAAGAAAGATGGACATAAGGTGTTCATATTAGTTGTCCCATTAAAACGCAATGAAAATTTAGAGAATTTATATGTATCATTAGGGCTTCACTGTTGCTGTTGTGGTAGTTAAGTAGATACAGAAGTGGCCCAACATAACTAATGTAAAGTTCTCCTCCTTGCTTCTTTGGGCATCATAGACTGTTGATCTTTTTTTTAAAATATATTTTATTGATTTTTTACAGAGAGGAAGGGAGAGGGATAGAGAGTGAGAAACATCGATGAGAGAGAAACATCGATCAGCTGCCTCCTGCACTCCCCCCACTGAGGATGTGCCCGCAACCCAGGTACATGCCCTTGACCGGAATCGAACCCGGGACCCTTCAGTCTGCAGGTTGACGCTCTATCCACTGAGCCACACCGGTTAGGGCTAGACTGTTGATCTTAACTGAATTTCTGCTTCAGAGAATTGTAAAGTACCATTATAAGATTTCAAATGTGTCCCATTTCTTGTCCTTTATCAGGGTCTCTAACATAGCTTCCACATTTAGTCCACTTGTTAAAACAACCTTAAACTTCCTAACTCATTATTATTGTGTGTGTTGCAACTGCTGATAACCATAAATTAAGTAAATTTTAAAATACTTTGTAAAGGAAATGTCAATGATCAGAGAAACAACTGTCTTAAATGACAGCTTTAGGCATGTAAAATTCATGGATAGACGAAAAGGCTATAAGCACGTACAATGTATTCAGCATCGACAGAGTGCTATCATTTATAATATCACATGGAAACCTATCACTTACATTTCAATCAGGCCATAGAAGAGCATAGCCAGAATGGCTAAGTTAAGAAAAAGTGGCAACTATGTGGCCTTAAACATGGGAGCTTTTTTTCCCCTCCATCAAACCACCTTTGGCTACCAACATTGGGAAACATGGGAAAGAGGAACTTTAGGATAAGGTCTTGCTCAGATCTTCTCTTTTAGGGAAAAAGAACGAGTTAACATAAGTAATATTTTCCAATTATGCACTGCCCAGGGAGGTGAGGCAGTATTGACTTTGGAATCAGATTTCCTGGGTTCAGATCAGATCCACTTGATGTAAGATGGGTGATCTTGGACAAATTAATAAACCTCTGTGTGCCTCAGTATCCTTATTTGTAAAATGGGAATAATAATGGTCTCACCTCACAGGGTTGTTGTATATATAAAACATTTTACATGAAGAGAGCAGAGTAAGAACTCAATAAAGGTTATAAATGATGATAAAGACAACATCACACTGTCCAGAGCTCTATGTTGGGAACAGGTTCAGAGGACTGCATCAAGCTCTGGATGCTCAGTTTTTAGAGGCTTTGACAAATGGATCAGCCTGGAACATTGAAGAGCATGAAAAACCACATCAGAAACTGTTAAAGGGACAGGAATTTCAGCCTGTGGAAAAGGATAACCCAGAAGCTGTTCAGAAACATCAAAGAGCTGGCACGAGCAAGAAGAACTGACTTGTTTAGGAAGTCACTGGAAGTAGCGAGTGAAGGTTATGTGTAATTTTGCACAAAAGAAGACATCTGGCAATGAAATGAGTTGCTTCTCAAAATAGCAAGTACCCATTACTAAAAGTATTTATACAAAGTTTGCACAATCCACTTAAGTGAATTATTAAGATAAGATTCCATCTTTGTATGGGAAACTTGAATAATAATTTCAGGATATTAGAGACTAAGAACTCTTTTTGTTGTGTTTTAATTTAATTTTAATATTACTAATAAGTTTTCAGATGCTGCCTCTTCCTCCATAGCCTTCTTGGGATGTGTGCTATTGCTGAAAGATGTAGATACAGCCAGCATTCTCTGTGCCAACATTGCCAAAATATTTTCACCAAGAGGTTAATTAGAACCATTTCTGGAATTTGATAGGATTTTGAAATTCTAATGCTTAACATCTTCCATCATTTTATGTTCGCCTTATGTTAACTGGAAAGTAGGTACCATTTTATAAAAACAACAATTTCATAAAGACTAAAATCCCCTTGAGTAGAAGACATTTGCAGTCTGTTTACATTATTTTATCTCATTTGATCCCTTAGCAAGTAATATTATTTCCATTTTACAGATGAGGTTCTGCTGGTTTAGTGGCAGTGTGGACCTGAGCACACACCTTCTAACTCTCAATCCATGCTCCTTCCATTTGCCCTCACTCTCTGCTTCAATCTCTTTAGTCCACATACATCTGAAGACCAAAGACAGGGACACAAAGTCTTGTCAATTAAACTCAGTCATGAAAGACAAAAAGCAACCAGCTAAATGGTCTGCCAAAAGTAAACCTCAAAAGGAAATATGGAACTCGAAATTCAATTAGAGAAAACTGTGGAGAGATTTTTAAAAATAAAACCGGTAGGGATTAATTAAGGAAATAAAATTAGTTAACCAAAAGGGCCAAGGTTTAGATACATTGGAGTTGAAAAAACAAAGATAGCTCAGCTGTGGTGGCTCAGTGGTTGAGCCTCAGCCAATGAACCAGGAGGTCACGGTTCAATTCCTGAGCAGGGCACATGCCCCGATTATGGGCTTGATCACCAGTAGGGGACTTGTAGGAGGCAACCGATCAATGATTCTCTCTCATCATTGATGTTTCTGTCTTGCTCTCCTTCTCCCTTCTTCTCTGAAATCAATAAAAATACATTTTTTTAAAAAAAGAAAAAAATGTCTAGGATCTGGGAAACTAAGAGAGCATGGAGAACTAGGAAAGGAAGCGGATAAAATGAATGAACGTGGTGAAGGAAAAGTGAGAACCATCAAGAACAATACTAATCATACCTCAACATAATAAAAGCCATATATGACAGGCCCACAGCCAACATCATACTCAATGGACAAAAACTAACACCATTTCCCCTAAGAACAGGAACAAGACAGGGATGCCCACTCTCGCCACTCCTCTTCAACATAGTCCTGGAAGTATTAGCCATTGCAATTAGACAAGAAGAAGAAATAAAAGGCATCCAAATTGGAAAAGAGGAAGTAAAACTGTCCTTATTTGCAGATGACATGATATTATACTTAAAAAACCCTAAAGACTCCATCAAAAAACTATTAGACTTAATAAAAGAATTCGGCAATGTAGCAGGATACAGAATTAACGCCAAGAAATCTATGGCATTTCTATACACCAATAGTGAACTTGCAGAAAGAGAGACTAAAAAAGCAATCCCATTTACCATCTCACCAAAAAAATTAAGCTACCTAGGAATAAACTTAACTAAAGAGGTAAAAGACCTCTACTCAGAAAACTACAGGACGTTGAAAAAAGAGATAGAGGAAGACATAAAGAGATGGAAGAACATACCATGTTCTTGGATTGGTAGAATCAACATCATTAAAATGTCCATACTGCCCAAAGCAATCTATAAATTCAACGCACTTCCCATTAAAATACCAACGGCATATTTCACAGACCTAGAACGAACTCTCCAAAAATTCATCTGGAACAAAAAACGACCCCGAATAGCTGCAGCGATCCTGAGAAAGAAGAAAGTAGGTGGGATCTCAATACCAGATATCAAGCTGTATTACAAAGCCACTGTTCTCAAAACTGCCTGGTACTGGCACAAGAACAGACATATAGATCAATGGAATAGAATAGAGAGCCCAGAAATCAGCCCCAACCAATACGCTCAATTAATATTTGACAAAGGAGGCAAGAACATACAATGGAGTCAAGACAGTCTCTTCAATAAATGGTGCTGGGAAAATTGGACAGATACATGCAAGAAAATGAAACTAGACCACCAACTTACACCATACACAAAAATAAACTCAAAATGGATAAAGGACTTAAATATACGACCGGAAACCATAAAAATACTAGAAGAATCCAAAGGCAACAAAATCTCAGACCTATGCCGAAGCAATTTCTTCACCGATACAGATCCTAGGGCATTGGAAACTAAAGAGAAAATAAACAAATGGGACTACATCAAAATAAAAAGTTTCTGCACAGCAAAAGAAACCATCAACAAAACAACAAGAAAGCCCACTACATGGGAGAACATATTTGCCAACATTATATCTGATAAGGGCCTAATCTCCAACATTTATAGGGAACTCATACAACTTAACAAAAGGAAGATAAACAATCCAATCAAAAAATGGGCAAAGGACCTAAATAGACACCTTTCAAAAGAGGACATTCAGAAAGCCAAGAGACATATGAAAACATGCTCAAAGTCACTAATCATCCGAGAGATGCAAATCAAAACAACAATGAGGTACCATCTCACACCTGTCAGACTGGCTATCATCAACAAATCAACAAACGACAAGTGCTGGAGAGGATGTGGAGAAAAAGGAACACTTGTGCACTGCTGGTGGGAATGCAGACTGGTGCAGCCACTATGGAAGACAGTATGGAGTTTCCTCAAAAAACTGGAAATGGAACTCCCATTTGACCCTGTGATCCCACTTCTAGGAATATATCCCAAGAAACCAGAAACACCAATCAGAAAGGATATATGCACCCATATGTTCATAGCAGCACAATTCACCATAGCTAAGATTTGGAAACAGCCTAAGTGCCCATCAGTAGATGAATGGATTAGAAAACTGTGGTACATCTACACGATGGAATACTATGCTGCTGTAAAAAAGAAGGAACTCTTACCATTTGCAATGGCATGGATGGAACTGGAGAGCATTATGCTAAGTGAAATAAGCCAGTCAATGAAGGAAAAATACCACATGATCTCACACATTCATGGATAATAGAGACCATTATAAACTTTTGAACAATAATAGATACAGAGGCAGAGCTGCCTCAAACAGATTGTCAAACTGCAGCGGGAAGGCCGGGGAGGGTTGGGGGGCAGGAGGGAAGGGGGTAAGAGATCAACCGAAGGACTTGTATGCATGCATATAAGCATAACCAATGGACATAAGACACTGGGGGGTAGGGGAGGCCAGGGGATTGTCAAGGGCGGGGAAAAAAAGGACACATATGTAATACCCTTTGTAATACTTTAAGCAATAAAAAAAAGAATACTAATATAGGTTGGAGCACCAAATGGAACAGTAGGAGGATTAAGACAGGCACAAGGAGAGGTCAATAAAAGAATATCCCCAAATGGAAAATCACTATGAAACAAAAATAAAAAGATAGAATTAAAAGGCAGTCAGGGGGAGCAAGATCTGAATGAAGAAAAACAGATTGTTTTTGCATGTTGTTTTCTACAGGGGTAAAATTCTATTTGGCTTTATTTGGGCTGATTTTCTTTCCACTATGCCTCCCTCTGAGCTCTCCAAAAGGGAAATGCTGAGGGTGTGAAGGGGATGAAAAGTCAAACTACATATTTTTAATGTGCTTCCAAATGCCACTGGGGAAACTACTGCAGCCCACTTGGTGTGTAACATATTTTAACACTGTTAAACTGTGATAGTCATGATAATAGCACTAGTTGGTATTGGTAGGGGTAGGACCATGAGTCAGATTTGAAAACAAATATTGTCAGTTTTCTGCTCATATATTTGATCTTCAATAGCATTATGAGTCGGTATTTAAAACTATATCATTTCTTAAATTGACGCACTGAAACAGAACTTCTAGACCCTCAGATAAAAAGGAATTACTCTATACATGAGAATGAGCAGAACAGTGCTTTTGGACCTGCTTCAGAGTATCATCCAAATACACACAGACTGCCATAGACATCTATCGAAGCCCTAAATCAGGCAACTTGATTGGCCCTTGGCCACCCCATCAAATACTTGCTCTAGAAGCAGCTTCTCCCTAAGGAGCAATGTCCTCAAGAATGTTCAGAACAAAATGAGTTCTCTCCATCATTGACATCAGGAATTTTCTCCACAGAGAAAGGTTGAGTGAAGATATAAAATAGATAGAGGAGGGAGAAGGGAGTGAAAGGAATATGAGAGAAGCTGCTATATGACTAAAAAATGTTACCAGCTATGTAACATTAAATTCTTGAAAGCCTCAGTGTTCTTATCTGTTAAATAGGGATAACCATAGTACTTAACTACAGGGTTGTAGCAAGAATTAAATGGCATAACATATGCAAAGCACTGAATTCAATGTCTAGTGTTATGTATAGTAAGTGCTCAAAAAATGGAAATATTATGATTACTACCATTTATCTACTTCTACTTTTGCCTTGATTCATTCTTTACTTCATTCAACAAATGTTTGTTGACTACCTACCATATGCCAGGTACTGGGCTGGGACTGGGAGTATAGATCTGTATAAATCAGACATCTCTCTGCCCCTGTGGACTTTACAGTATAGTAGAAAAGACATAATATGAAAATTAACTGTTAAATTGTTTGACCACATCTATATATAAAACCCTAATATACAAATAGACCGAACAGCGAAACAACTGAACTGAACAACAGTCGCTATGACGTGTGCTGACCACCAGGGGACGTGGGTGGAACATGAAGGGCATCAGCAGCAGGCGGCAGAGCGCAGAACATAGCGGGCATTGGCCACTATGGGATGGTGGAGCAGGTGAGTGGGGGTGCCAGACCAAGGCGGGGCGCCAGTTGCTGTCATCAGGGCGAGCCTCTAGTGGTTGCTGAAAATTCTTTGCTCCCACGTGCCACAGTCCCACTGGGTGCTCGCACCTACTGCCAGTGCCAGCCCCACTCACACCCGCTGCCAGCGCCTGGTGCCGGCCCTGATCACTAGGTGCTGTCAGTGGGTGGGAGTGGCGGCTGCCAGCCCTGATCGCCCCTGAGGGCTTCTCCACCTCCCCCTGCTCCTGAGAGGCAATTTGGGCTGGCAGCTGCCACTAGCACCTGCTGATGGCGCCAGCCCCAATCATTCCATGCCATCAGCACATGGGAGTGGCAGTGCTGGGAGTGGGGCTGCCCGCAGACAGGGGACCAGGGGCCATGGTGGGAGGGGCCAGGTGGGAGCATGGAGGATGGGCTGAGACCTGCCCCTGTGCCCACCACAGCCTCCCAGCCCACAGTTCCTTTCAAGGTGTATGAATTCATGCACTTGGACCCTAGTCTGTGATAAATGCTATGAAAGAGAAGTCCCGAATACTGGAAGAGTGTATAACAAGGAACCTGATCTAATCTAGGGCTTCTTTAAGAAGTAAGTTTTGCCCTAGCTGGTTTGGCTCAGTGGATAGAGTTGACCTGCGGACCAAAGGGTCCTGGGTTCGATTCTGGTCAAGGGGCACATGCCGGGTTGCAGGCTCAATCCCCAGTAGGGGGCGTGCAGGAGGCAGCCAATCAATGATTTTCTCTTATCATTGAGTAGTGTCCCAGTGCATGGATTCGTGCACACTGAAAGGAAATTAATTAGAAGATTTTAATATCGCTATTCACCCTTTCTCTATAATAGAAGCATCAACCAAATTCATAGTCAACAATGACAGATCAAAACACACATGTGCGATTGGTGCCAACGAGAGCTTTATATGTATTGTGCCTGCTTTTTGATCTAGCTAAACTTTTTTCAGCCCAGTGAAGCACCACGACTTCTCTTTCAGATAATTGTCAGCAACACAGCAGTAAATATTAACACGAAGCAGATTATTACTGTAGATCGCGCAGGGAGAACAAAGGGTAAAATATTTAACTGCAGCAGTGTTTGACTATATTCTACACAGTAAGAAAACCTGAAGTCATTTTCAAGTTCCACCATTTCTTACTTCTTTTCAGTTGGGTCAAGTTTCTAAACTTTCTAAATCTCCGTT
>NW_005371386.1:762465-778589 GCF_000412655.1 Myotis brandtii | reverse complement strand
TCCAGGACTTCTGTGAGGATCAAATGAAATGAGGCACATGAAAATGCTTCACAAACATTTGGTTAAACTGTAAAATGTTTGCACCTGGCTATAAAGCAAGTCAGATGCTGGGCTGAAGAAACTCCAAGGAGGCTAGTTGCTAGGGAGAGGAAGCTGGGCGTTACTACGTGATGTCATTACCCATCACCCACAGCTACCTTTTCTGGACTGGGCTGGGCTGTGGGCCACGGGCCACATTCCCCCATGGGGTCTTGGCAGCGCTGGCTGCAATTTGGTGGGGTGTCGCTCCAGGGTGGTGGTGGGGCCTATGTCCCACTTGGGGGAAGCCGAGTGTTGGTTTGTCTGTGCCAGGTCCGTGGTGCTGTTTATGTTTAAATGGCCAGTGTGTATCATGGCAACTCCTGAGTTGCGCATCTCCCCCCTGGTGGTCAGTGTGCGTCATAGCTACTGGTCTGACGAATGGACACTTAGCCTTTTATATATATACTAGAGGCCCGGGGCACGAAAGGGGAGGGTCCCCCAGCCCGGCCTGCACACTCTCCAATCTGGGACCCCTCGGGGGATGTCCAACTGCCTCTCACAATCCAGGACCACTGGCTCCTTACCGCTCTCCTGCCTGCCTGCCTGATTGCCCCTAACCCCTCTTCCTGCCTACCTGATCACCCCTAATCACCTCTGCCTGCCTGCCTGCCTGATTGCCCCTAACCACCTCTGCCTGCCTGTCTGATCGCCCCTAACCGCCTCTGCCTCGGCTTCTGCCACCGTGGCTTTGTCCAGAAGGAGGACTGAATGACCAGAAGATGTCCAGTCTATCCAGTCTAATTAGCATATTCCCCTTTTATTAGTATGGACTAGTGGCCCAGTGCATGAAATTCATGCACATTAAAAAGGAATAAATCAGAGAAAATATTTTAATATTGCTATTTGCCCTTTCTCTATAATAGAAGTGTCAGAGATGAAAGAAATTTAGTAAAATGTATATAAAAATCTTCCTCCTGTCAGAGTGTGGGGCACACCACAGGACCCAGAGTCAAGTCCCCATCCACCCACGTGCTCCTCGAAATCGAGCGAGACCCAGACCCGGCCAGCCCTGCTCCCACTGGGAGAGATCCAGACCCGGCTGGCCCCACCCCCGTCAAGCCCCACCAGGCAGAGGGCTCAGCCTCAGGTCCCCCAGTCCAGCGCCAGGCAGGGGGCACAGCCTCAGGTCCGCTGGCTCAGTGCCGGGCAGAAGGCGCAGCATCAGGTCCCCTGTCAAGCACCACCGGGTGGTGGCACAGCCTCAGGTTCCCCATCAAGCCCCACTGGGTGGTGGCACAGCCTCAGGGCCCCTGTCAGCCCCGCTGGGTGGGAGGCACTGCCTCAGGTCCCCTGTCAAGCCCCGCCAGGCCGGGGGTGCAGCTTCAGATCCTCCGGCACATGCTCAGTTCTCCAAGCCTGAGGTCCCCTGGCCCAGGCTGGGGTGGAGGGGCATGCCTTGAGGTCCCCTGTCAAGCTCCGCCAGGTGGGGGTTGCAGCCTGAGGTCCCCCAGCCTGGCCCCAGGGCAGGGGGCATGGCCTGAGGTCCTCGTCAAGCCCGGCCAGGCAGGGAACATGGCCTGAGGTCCCCTGTCAAGACCTGCCAGGTGGGGGGCACGGCCTGAAGTCCCCTGGGCCAGGGGGCCGGCTTTAAGGTCCCCCGTCAAGCTCCACCAGGTGGAGGCCGCGGCCTGAGGTCCCCCGTCAAGCCCCGCCGGACAGGGGGTGCGGCCTGAAGTCCCAAGGCCTGGGCCATGGCAGGGGGCACATTTGAGGTCCTCCATCAAGCCCCGCCAGGCAGGGGGCATGGCCTGAAGTCTCCTGGCCTGGGCCATGGTGGGGGGCGCGTTTGAGGTCCTCAGTCAAGCCCCACTAGGCGGGGGAGTGCAGTCTGAGGTCCCCTGGGCAGTGGTGGGGGGAGTGCTTTGAGGTCTCCCATCAAGCCCCGCAGGCTGGGGGGCGTGGCCTGAGGTCCCCCGTCAAGCCCCACCAGATGGGGGGTGCGGCCTGAGTTCCCCCATCAAGCCCTGCCAGGTGGGGGGTGCAGCCTGAAGTCCCCTGGGCTGGGGGGCGCGCTTTGAGGTTCCCCGTCAAGCCCTGCCAGGTGGGGGGGCGCAGCCTGAAGTCCCCTGGGCCGGAGGGCACGCTTTGATGTTCCCCGTCAAGCCCCGCCAGGCGGGGGACATGGCCTGAAGTCCCCTAGCCTGAGCTGTGGCAGGGGGTGTGCTTTGAGGTCCCCCATCAAGCCCCGCCAGGTGGGGGGCACGGCCTAAGTCCCCTGAGCTTCAGATCCTCCGGCACATGCTCAGTTCTCCAAGCCTGAGGTCCCCTGGCCCAGGCTGGGGTGGAGGGGCATGCCTTGAGGTCCCCTGTCAAGCTCCGCCAGGTGGGGGTTGCAGCCTGAGGTCCCCCAGCCTGGCCCCAGGGCAGGGGGCATGGCCTGAGGTCCTCGTCAAGCCCGGCCAGGCAGGGAACATGGCCTGAGGTCCCCTGTCAAGACCTGCCAGGTGGGGGGCACGGCCTGAAGTCCCCTGGGCCAGGGGGCCGGCTTTAAGGTCCCCCGTCAAGCTCCACCAGGTGGAGGCCGCGGCCTGAGGTCCCCCGTCAAGCCCCGCCGGACAGGGGGTGCGGCCTGAAGTCCCAAGGCCTGGGCCATGGCAGGGGGCACATTTGAGGTCCTCCATCAAGCCCCGCCAGGCAGGGGGCATGGCCTGAAGTCTCCTGGCCTGGGCCATGGTGGGGGGCGCGTTTGAGGTCCTCAGTCAAGCCCCACTAGGCGGGGGAGTGCAGTCTGAGGTCCCCTGGGCAGTGGTGGGGGGAGTGCTTTGAGGTCTCCCATCAAGCCCCGCAGGCTGGGGGGCGTGGCCTGAGGTCCCCCGTCAAGCCCCACCAGATGGGGGGTGCGGCCTGAGTTCCCCCATCAAGCCCTGCCAGGTGGGGGGCGCAGCCTGAAGTCCCCGGGGCCGGGGGCACGCTTTGAGGTCCCCCATCAAGCCCTGCCAGGTGGGGGGGCGCAGCCTGAAGTCCCCTGGCCTGGGCCGGGGCTGGGGGCGTGCTTTGAGGTCACCCGTCAAGCCCCGCAGGCTGGGGGGCATGGCCTGAGGTCCCCCGTCAAGCCCCACCAGATGGGGGGTGCGCACGACCTGAAATCCCCTGGCGCTTTGAGGTCACCTGTCGATCCCCGCCAGGTGTGGGGTGTGGCCTGAGGTCCTCTGAGCTGGGGCAGGGGGGGCACGCTTTGAGGTCCCCCATCAAGCCCCGCTGTTTGGGGTTGCGGACTGAGGTCCCCCGTCAAGCCCCGCCAGGCGGGGGGCATGGCCTGAAGTCTCCTGGCCCGAGGGGTGTGCTTTGAGGTGCCCGATCAAGCCCCGCCAGGTGGGGGACACTGCCTGAAGTCCCCTGGCCTGGGCCATGGCAGGGGGCGAGTTTGAGGTCCCCCATCAAACCCCGCCAGGTGGGGGACACGGCCTGAAGTCCCCTGGCCTGGGCCGTGGCAGGGGGTGCAGCCTGAGGTCCCCCGTCAAGCCCTGCCAGGTGGGGGGCACGGCCTGAAGTCCCCCAGCCTGGGCTGTGGCAGGGGGTGCAGCCGGGCGCACCTTGAGGTCCCCCGTCAAGCCCCCACCAGGTGGGGTGTGTGCCTTAAGGTCCCCTGTCAAGCCCCGCTGGGCAGGGGGTGTGGCCTCAGGTCCCCTGGCCCAGTGCTGGGGCTGGGGGCACAGCCTGAGTTCCCCCGTCAAGCCCTGCCAGGTGGGGGGCACGGCCTGAAGTCCCCCAGCCTGGGCTGTGGCAGGGGGTGCAGCCTGAGGTCCCCCATCAAGCCCTGCCAGGTGGGGGGCATGCAGCCTGAGGTCCCCCATCAAGCCCCGCCAGACAGGGGGTGCAGCCTGAGTTCCCCCATCAAGCCCTGCCAGGTGGGGAGTGTGGCCTGAAGTCCCCCAGCCTGGGCCGGGGCGGGAGGCGCGCTTTGAGGTCCCCCATCAAGCCCCACCAGGTGGGGAGTGTGGCCTGAGGTCCCCTGGCCTGGCGTTGCGGGGGAGGGGGGCGCGGCCTCAGGTCTCTGCTGATCATTCGTTGCAGGAATCCCACCTCCACTGTGGGCACAGCCATCTTGTGTTACGGGAACCCCGCCTCTGATGTGGGCACAGCCATCTTTGTGATGGCGTGAAGGTTAATTTGCACATTACCTCTTTAGTATATAGGATATCCATGGTGAATATGTTCTCCCATTCAGTGGATTGGTTTTTCATTTTGTTGATGGTTTCTTTTCCTGTGCAAAAACTTTTTAATTTGATGTAGTCCATTTGTTTATTTTTTCGTTTGTTTCTCTTGCCTGAGGAGGTATATAAGAAATAATATTGCTATGAGAAATCTCTGAGCTATTACTGCCTCTGTTTTCTTCTAGGTGTTTTATGGTTTTCAGTCGAGAAAATTGGACAGATATATGCAAAAATATGAAACTAGAGTCCAGGGGTGGGCAAACTTTTTGACTCAAGGGCCACAATGGGTTCTTAAACTGGACCGGAGGGCCGGAACAAAAGCATGGATGGAGTGTTTGTGTGAACTAATATAAATTCAAAGTAAACATCATTACATAAAAGGGTACGGTCTTTTTTTTTTTTAGTTTTATTCATTTCAAACGGGCCGGATCTGACCCGCGGGCCGTAGTTTGCCCACGGCTGAACTAGACCATCTTCTTACACCATAAACAAGAATAAACTCAAAATTGATTAGACTTAAATGTTAGCCTTGAAACTACCACCTATTTTTAATTCTTCATGCTTAGAGAAAGATGCTACAAAAGCCAACTTATCATTACTGCCTAGAACTTAAAAGTGGGCAGAAAATGAGGCATTTCTGTAATGTGGCCAGAAAATGAGACATCTGTATACTACTGGGAAGAAGGATATGGTGCGATCAGAGGATAATTTCAACATGAAATTCCTTTAAAAATGTATTCCCACTCAATATTGTGTAGGATGTTAAACCTCTGATGATTACATGACAGACAACCCAAGAAAGAAAACAAACAACCTAGTAATTGTCTTAAGAAAAATTCAGTATCACTCATATGTCAAATTTGGCTTCAAACTCAGGTACATCTGACTCCAAGTACACTGTATAATGGAGTTAAGGGAAAAGATTGGGAATTTTAATAGATATAGGATTTCCTCAAGATTTGGAGAGGGATAGAGGGGCTGGCAATAAGGCAATGGCTGGAAATGCATCCAGCAAAAAGTTGCAAAAAAGGAGCAGCTCCTAGCAAGCACCCACACCAAAGGGCAAATCAGCAGTCACTTGGGGGAGAAACCACCAAGGAAGTCCCAGTTTTCAGCCAGCATTTTAGCACATGAGAATAAACATATTTGTCCTTTCCACCTACATAGGTTTTGCTTCTTAGAAGATATAGTACAAGAGTCTTATCAGAAGGAACAGTTTTTGAAAAATGTTTTTATTGATTTTAGAGAGAGGAAGGGAGAGGGATAGAAAGATATAAACATCAATTAGAGAGAAACTCCAATCAGCGGCCTCCTGCACGCATGTTTCTGGGGATTGAGCCCACAACCCGGGCAAGTGCCCTGACTGGGAATCGAACTGTGACCTCCTGGTTCACAGGTCAGCGCTCAACTGCCGAGCCACACTGGCCAGGCTAGAGGGAACACTTTGTGCTAGTAAAGTAGATAATGGTCTACTCACTATGCTGTACACCTGAAACTGATACAAAATAGGAGCATGGAATGCTTTCTCCTCCATCCTGAACTTAACCTGATCTGACTATAGTGAAGGAATTCCCTATGGAATGTAAGTGGCTTCTCTGGAAGTTGTTTGCATATTTCAGTTAAGAGGTTTCAATGGGGTGGGAATGGATAACCCAGATACAGTAGCGCTGTTCCTGCACTAAGTAATCTAAAAGTGACTGGGTTCTGAACCAAGAGACAATGAAACTTGTATTAATTTTATTGAGGTTGGAAGAAAGCTCTTGCAGTATCAACTGAAGGATGTGAAGTCAGCTGACCTATGCTGATCCTCAATAATTACAGTAGGGACCTATCTTAAAAGTTAAGATGATCTTTATAAAACAGTGTCTCTCAAAGTGTAGTACTGGGGCCAGCAGCATTAGTATCATAGGGCAGGTTGTTAGAAATGCAATTCTCGGGCCCCTGGCCAGGTAGCTCAGTTGGTTAGAGTGTCGTCCCATACACCAAGGTTGCAGGTTTGATCCCGGGTCAGGGCTATACTAGAATCAACCAATGAATGCATAAATAAGTGGAACAACAATGGATGTTTCTCTCTCTCTCTCAAATCAATAAATACAATAAATAAAAAATTTAAGCCCTAGCCAGTTTGGCTCAGTGGACAGAGTGTAGGCCTGCAGACTGAAGGATCTCAGGTTCAATTCCAGTCAAGAGCACATGCCCAGGTTTTGGGCTCAATCCCCAGTAGGCGGCCAATCAATGATTCTCTCTCAACACTGATGTTTCTGTCTCTCCCTCACCCTTCCTCTCTGAAATCAATAAAACATATTTTAAAAATATTTTTTTAAAGAAATGCAAATTCTCAGACCCCATCCCAGACTTAACCGACTCAGAAACTCTGGGGATGTAGCCCAGTAGTCTGTTTCAAAAACCTTCCAGGTGTATTATGCTAAGCGAAATAAGCCAGTCAGAGAAAGAAGTATCACCTGATCTCACTCATATGTGGACTCTAATGAGCAAAATAAACTGATGAACCAAATAGATCCAGATACATAGAAACATGGAACAGACTGTTGAACCTCAGAGGGAAGGCAGGGGAGAGTGACAGGATGGGAAGAGATGGGGGGGGGGGGGAGACACACACACATAAGTAATACTTTAAAAAATAAATATTTAAAATAAAATTAAAAGTCTTCCAGGTGATTCTGATACAGGCTCAAATTTAAGAACCCCTGTAGCAGAAAGAAGTTATAATGTATATCAGTTAGGATTAGTTTCAACTGCATAGAAAGGGTAAAACTCAAAACAGTATTAGTGGCAAAACATACCAGATTTACCTTTTATGTGGAAGAAGTCGGAAGGTGGTCTTTCCAGGGCTGGTGTGGTGGTACCACAAAGCCATCAGAAACCGGAGCTCTGTCTTTTGGTTTTGCCATCCTCAGCACTGGTTGTCATCTTCAAGGTTGCCCCATAGTCCAGGATGACCACTGGAGCTCTAGCTCTCACATCTCATATTCAAGGCAGCAGGAAGGAACAAGGGGAAAAAGATGAAAGGGGAATGTTCTCAAATGAGTCAGCGACCTTTAAGCAGAACATCATTTCTGTTTACATTGCATTGTCCCAAACTTAGTTACACGACCACAACTATCTGCAAAGGAGGCTGGGAAATGAGACCTTTAATTGGATCTGGGACAGTATTTGCACAAATTGAATACAATGAGGGCTCTGTTGCTGAGGAAAAAAAGAGAATTGACATCAGGTGACTGTAGAAGCCTCTGCCACAAACCGTTAAAATGCAGCTGGGAGAACTTGAGAAACTTAGAAAACATCATGAAATCATGGACATCTTTACATTTATACATTATTCTTCTATTCAAGGCAAGTATTTGTTTTTTTTGGTACCAAGTCTCTGAGGAAAAATATTATGATCCTCAAATGTGTGGAATGAGAAGTTGTTTGTGGTGCCTTACTATACCACTTACCTGCCAGCCCATAGTTCTAATAGTTTCAGGATAAATGTCCTTTATTTGATCATCGTAAAAGCAAGTGGTTGGCTTTCCCCAAATATAAGTTGGTTCAAATGAGCTTTTCTGTCTAGTCTTAGAAAAGAAAACCCCAGTCCTCAGAAAAATATACAATAACTTGGCTTTCCTGGTTCCCGACCCCAAGTTCTGCCCGGAACATGGCTCCTAAGCTTTGCTTTACCCAGAATGAGAGTGGAAAGTGAAGGAAGCCCAGCCAAAGCAGGCCAGATACATTTAAAAAGCCATGATCATCACCATCTCTTAAGTCTCGGGCTCTCAAACCTTAGGTCTATGAGGCGCACCTGGGAAACTGGATACAAATGCAAATCCCCACGTCCTAAGCTAAAAGATGCTAATGCCCCAGAACAGGAACAAGAACCTGGAGTCTGTGTGGTTTTTCAAGTATCCCAGTTGACTCTGATGGGCCTTTGAGAAACTCTAAATATCTAAAATACCCAAATGCACATCATATGACAGCAGGCAATGTGGGGGACAAATTCATTCAAAAGCTGAGACTTGCATCTTCTCCAAAGTACAGCAAAGTTAAAACAGCTGGTTGATTTGATGAAAAAGATCAAATCAGCTGTTTGACCCCTTGTTTGGTAACTTCAGTCAAAACAGACAAGTTGGGAAATTCTCCATGCCCTGAGGCCAGCGTTAATGGAAGCCAGCTCAACAACAATAGGGAGGACAATGACAACAGTCTGCTCCAAGACAAAGGCTGCACCAGATCCCAACGTGAATCCTTTGTTAACCTGGGCCCTACTGCTTTCAGTATGAGGTGATGTTTAAGTCTCCTCCCAGCTCTAACAAGCTATAATTTTACGTTCAGGTCTTTAGACAAGTGTGTGTTGACACTAAGGAGAAGCAGCAGCGAGGATGTCTGAAAGGAAGAATGGGGAGGCAAAGAAGGCAGAGAAGGGGAAGAAAAGCTACCTTTGGCACAAAGCCGCTAACTCTTCAAAAGAAGAAAAAAACAACAGCCACACACACACCACACAAGCACACACACCTGCACAAAGCCTCATTATTTTTCAGCTACCACCTATCTAGATCAGCTGCTGTTAAGCCCTGCACTGTTGACATGAGTCAGAAAAGTATCAGCTCTAGTCTAGCCAAGATTAAGAGTTTTGCTTTGTATTACACCCACTTCCAACTACAATTTCACTGCAGCAAAAATGACAGATGAGGGGAAAACACCCCACCCTACCATGCAGGGTGCTGTTTAAAATAGGAGATGTGCTCCATCTACTGGTACAGACGACAACCACACATAGAGATGCAAACACCATAAAACAGAATTTTCAGCAAGGCACATATTTTCAATTGGACACTTTTTAAAAAAAATGAGAAAGAAGGAACCAAGAAAGAAAACCATGAAATTTACTAGGACAGAAGCTAGTAAAAAAGAGAAACAGACTGGACAGAGACACAATGGGAGAAGCAGCTTAAAAAACAGGGAAGAAAGTGCTAAATTGGCAAAACTGTAAGAAACAGATGCTATTTGGTCATCGTTTCAACACAGGCTTCAAAAATGCCCCCACAACTATGCTGTACACTTGAAACTAATACTAATATGGAATGAAACTGTTTAGAAAAATAAATTTTAAATTAAAAATGTTTTTTAAATGCCCCCATACAATCTGGAAATAGCATACAATGTGCCACGTTTTAGATCCTTCATTTAAATTATTACAGGGGAGGGGGCCAGCGGCAGGCACTGCCCACGTGGCATGGAGCTACCCATGGCTCATGAACTTGCGTGTGGGGCGGTCCGGCCAACTGGCGGCAGAGTCCGCGCGTGGCCACCATTCCACATCAACTTCAACTACTCCAGTGACAGTGCCTGCTGGAGTGCGTACTGCTGGGCCACACATCGCGTGACATTCTGGCCAAGGTGCTGTGTAACAAGGCGGTCGGTGCAGCCGCGGCCGTCTCGGCCTTCTACACGGGTATGAGCATTCTCCAGGGAAAGAATGACCTATTTCTGGACCTGAAACAGAAATTCTGGAATACATATGAGGCATGCAATTACTGATTCCTTTCACCAGCTGCAACATAGCAGTTTGGATATCTTTTTAGAAATATATCTGATATTACATTCTCCTCTTTTATATAGTTCTTAACAAACTTTAATTTGGAAATCATTTCACACTTACAGAAAAGGAACAAGAACAATTCAAAGAACACCCATGTGGGTGGCCTGAATGGTGAGCCAGATCACATCTGCAGGTGGGAAGTTCCATCTCCTTGAGGAGGGAGGTGCCCAGTTCCAGTCACTGGGGTCTCTGGTCCCCCTTTGACAGCTTATCTCAGAGGTTCTACCCATGGCACCAACAGACATGGAGCCTGCAGTGCACCTTGTCCAGATCTGGACCCCTTGGGCCTTGACTCCCCCTCCCCTGGCTCCTCTGCAAAATCTCCTGTGAATCTTTGACAGCACCTACTATGTGCCCACACCAACACCATGCCAGGAGCTGAGGTTTTGGAAATGAACTAGAACTCCTGCCTGGCAGAAGTTCACCATTTGGAGGAAGAGACTGGTCTGTAAAAAGAGAACATGCCCTTCAAGTATTTGATGGGAAGTTGACACCATCTTTGTTTGCTCGGACACTGTGCAAAACACTCCTCAAAACATGTATGCCTAAGAGGCCACGCCAGAGGTCTAGGAACTTCTCCTCTGAGAGGTGGTTCTCTCCACCAGGGGACTCCTGACCCAGCCTCATCTCATGCTTCCCTCTCCCTCTTCTGTGCCTCAACTGCTCTTGAATTCCAGCTCCTGAAACATGGCAGCCTCTTCCCACCCCAGCCTTGCACCTCCCTTCCTTCCTGCCTTAGCTTATACGTCATTCCCTAATGAAGCCTTTTCTGACCACCTGTGCCAATTATCAAGTCTCCTAACCCTCGGTATTGCTCTGCTGAACTCCTCACAGTTGTAATAAATCACTTATTAATGTAAAAAAATACCCTTCCAGTGGTCGTCAACCTTGGCTGCACATTAGAATCACCTGGGAAACTTTTTAAAATCCTGATTTCTGGGCCTCATCCTCCAGAAAGTCTTCTTTGTTACTAATGTTGTGGCCCCACCCCATAACAAAGAAACAGACTTTCCAGAGGATGAGGCCCAGAAATTAGGATTTTTAAAAGATTCCCAGGTGATTCTAATGTGCAGCCAAGGTTGACAACCACTGCCTTATGCCCTTTACCCAAATTCGCCTATTGTTAACACTTGTCCCCATTTGATTATTTGCGTGCTCTATCCATCCATCCATCTTTCTAGTTTGTTTTTCTAAATCATTTGGGTTAGTTACACATAGAATTACCATTTACCCCTAGATACTCAAGTTTCTATTTTCTAAGAAGAAAGATGTTCTCCTATAAAAAATAATTGCAAGGAAATATTTGGTAGGGATTCTATCCACATTGACACAATTGACTTGGGTGAGGCTAAGGCTTAATATAGGACCATTATACATTTTGTCATCGTGTAAAGACATAGAGACAATAGTGCTGATGCCAGAATTTTACACCAGTTTGGAAAAGACTGGAGGGGTTGAGGCATGACCAGCCCTTCTGTGCTTCTTGTGCATATAGTTGGTCTGTAATGACAACAGCTGTTGCCTACCAGGCCTGTCAGTGTTTCTAATCATGATGTTTAGGCTTCTGAAGAATATGATACCTTTTTTCCTCCAACAGAGCTATGTGCTTTCAGAGGTGCTGCTGAATATTTGACCATCATGTCTCATTTATAGGTATTGACAGTACAAGTCTGCAAAGCATTCTAGAAACAACTTTTCCACTTCTCATAGACTTGCCTTATCAGTGGATCCTACAGCTTCCGGGGATGAAGAAGCAAGAAAATAACACTTTCTGAGCATCTGCTAAGCACCAGGCTCAGGGCGTCACAGGTTATTCACTTAATCTTCACACCCACACTATGGGGGTCTCTCTTCTTATTCTTATTCTGCAGATATCAAGACAGAGGCTCAGAGAAGTTAAATAATGGTTCCAATGCTATTAACATGTGGATCTGGAAAACTGACCATAGGAATTTCAGTGTGTGGGCTTTCTATTATAACATGAAAATACAGTATTATATCATAATATAGGCCAGTATTTCTCGCGTGAGGAATTGCATCAGGATCTCCTGGGGTTAAGGTTGCCTGTTAAAAGTAAAGCTCCAAGATCCTCAGCAGACCTGGGTGACTCAGAACCTCTGGTGGAGCCCTGGAGTCTGAATTTTAACGAGTGTCAGGGATGACTCCAATTCCTGTTAAAATTGGGGAAAACCTGATATAAGAAACAAACAAAAAAGCTGAGATACCAAGAACATACTTTTAGAGCTAATGGTTTCTCTATTTACAATTTTTTTTCTATTTTTTATTTTAAAAACTGAAATGAATTTTAATACAGAAAATGAAGACAGCATTTTGCAAATTTATGGCTCAGAGGGGTATCTCTATTTGAGGAAATCAGCGTGCTACACTTTGAGAGATGAAATGTTATAGCATGTACTCCAAAATTTTAAAATTAAATTAAAAAAATACAATGGTTACCAAGGTAATGCAGGTCAGGGATCAAAGGTGAAGGGTCACTCATTATTAAGAAGAAATCCAAAAAGCTAGCTGCATCATGATCTCTCATTAGTGTTCCAATGGAGCCTCTTTGGGGGGGTAAACTTGAACATTTCGGCAGACATTCAAGGGCTTTTTCAGT
The DNA here is from genome assembly GCF_000412655.1 of Myotis brandtii. Lineage (NCBI taxonomy): Eukaryota > Metazoa > Chordata > Mammalia > Chiroptera > Vespertilionidae > Myotis > Myotis brandtii. The sequence goes on along the minus strand of NW_005371386.1, from coordinate 766,138 downwards.
TAAAAGATTTTTACATGACTACTATTGCTATTCCCATGAACATCTTCTAGAGGAGGCAGTGTTGAAAGCATAGTAGATGCTAGTTCTGCAGAACATGCTTTGGGAAACGCTCTTCTGGCCTGTTTTTGGCAGCCATTTTCCCTCTGTGCATAACATCCTCCTCCTCTGGTGACCTGACCACTGAGTGCATACCTCCTACTGCCACCTTCAGGTTTCGCTCTTTTTTATAGCTCGAGATGCTAGCTAGCTAAGCTACTCAGATTCTCGGGGCCAGTTTACTCATTTGTAAAATGGAAACTGGTTTCGGTCTCACATTGTTGTACTGAACAGTGCTGCATGGAAAACACTTCATAAATTGGAAATGGCTCTGTGATAGATTGTAAAAATGGCCAGCCCTGGCCGGTGTGGCTGTTAGTTAGAGCCTCACCTGTATACCCAAGGGTCATGGGTTCAATGCCTGGTCAGAGCACATACCTGGGTTTTGGGTTCAGTCCTTGGTCAGGGCATGTGCAGGAAGCAACCAATGGATCTCTCTCTCTCTCTCTCTCTCTCTCTCTCTCTCTTTCTTCCCCTCCCTCCCTTCCTCTCTCTAAGATCAGTAACAAAAAGGAAAACGACCAAAAATGCTCCTCCATCCACTACTCCACACACTTGCAATATTGATGTTGCAGGTCTTCCCATCAGGATGTGGGTAGTACTTTCCTCCATTCCTTGCATCTGGGCCATATGACTTGCTTTGGCTAATGGGGCAATAGCCAACATGGCCCAGGCAGAAGCTTAAAACAGCCCTTGCATATTGGGGTCTGCCCTATTGCTATGCTTGGGATCCTAAGACAACCATGTGATTAAGTCTCAACTAGCCTTCTGGAAGACCAGACACCATATGAAGAACCACAGTCAGCCAGCTACCAGACAACAGCCAGCCAACTGCCAGCCACATAAGTGAGACTGTTCTGCAGACTCATGAAGGAAACCAGCAGAAATCAGTAGAGCCAGCTGGGAGCAGAAGAACTGCCTAGGCAGCCCACCAAATTGTGAGCTAAATAAATGACTAGTAACACCACCAGTTTTGGAAAGGTTTGTTTTTATGTAGCAAAAGCTAACTGATACAGGCTCTATGCACATGCTACTGGTTGTGTTGTTTAGTGTTTTGAGCATGACTTCTGTGGTTTTCTAAGATGCTACTCAAGAAGGGCAGACCACAGATGAACACACATTATTGTGCAAACTTCCAGTCAAGTACTTTCATCACCTGGGTACAATGTCCACCAGAATTCATTGCAGTTTTTAAAATAAAAATAGACTGGAATTGGCAAGGGGCTGAGATTAAAGAAACCCTCCCGATCTCCCACCTCTCATTGTTTCCAGAAAGGCAGTTCAGCAGCCTTGTGCAGATGAACATACGACCTAAATCTTCTCCAAGCTGATTGTCAATAATAATCTTCTGGCTCCACAAATGCATGTCTAATCCGCTGCAGACCTTCCCATGTGCACTCTTTCAACGTCCTGCTGCTGGCACCAAGATAAATGGCTTCATCAAAGGCAGCCATGGAGGCTTGCAACCTGTTGAGGCAGAAAAGCTTCCTGGGGGATCAGAAACATCCTAATGCCCAAATCAAGCACCCTCACTGCCATATGAAGCGTTACTGCGCACAATACATGAAATAAAACTGCAACGGTGAACAGGGCAGGATTGTGCTACCCAGGCTCACCCCAGGAGCCTTTACACTGTGATTAAATTCCTTTGATAGGCATTTTCAAAGCGTGCTGTTCCTCTTGCTAAACATGTTTGGCAAAAGAAGACTCATCATCTGGAAACATTATCTGAGGAGCCCTCATTTAGTGGCACATGATATGAGGGTTCTCTATCAAATCCATATTCTACAACCTGAAAAGTGAGTATAAAACCAAATTTTTTTTAATCCTCACCCGTGGATGTTTTTTCCATTGATTTTTAGAGAGTGAAAGAGAGAGGGAGAGACAGACAGAAACACTCATGTGAGAGAGACACATCGATTGGTTGCCTCCCTCATGCCCCTGACCAGGGCCGGGAGCCTGCAATTGAGGTACTCAAGGTACATGCTCTTGACTGGAATCGAACCTGGGCTGACAGGTCCACAGGCTGACACTCTATTCACTGAGCCAAACTGGCTAGGGCTAAAACCGAGAATTTTTTAAAACTTCCTTTTCTTGCCCCAAGAGATTTCAAGACTGTGCAATGAATGAATACAGCCATTTTACCATTCATTTGACATACAGCAAATTGCAGCTCACTCTGGGAGTGACTATTTGCAGGGCTGCTGCACTATATTCAAATCACATTCTCCTTCTGCACCCCTCCACACACACATGTTATGAAGTGGTGATGGTGGTGCTATTATTGGTGGAGGATGACCACATCACCCATTTTCTTAAATCTGTCTCCAAGCTGTAACGAATCAGGGGCACACCTCCGAATGCCACTGGCTAACCCAAAGTAAGTCTCAGGCGCCTTCTTATTATTACACATGGGCTCAAATGTAGTCATTCACACTGAAGAATTTCAAATGTCTTTTTGAAAGTCTAACAGACTGTCTGGATATAATTTACAATGTTAAGCTTCATTCAAGAAATCAAAATTAGTCCATTTAAGATCACCATTAACTCAATTAATATGAGTTCTAGAGCCAGGATCTTACTGGAAATATTCTCATACTAGATCAACTGCCACTGAACTGTAGTTAACCGACAATAAGCTTTTATTTGGCCCAGAGATAATAAAAACTAAATGAAGTGGTGCTAGGAATGTTTAGGTGCTGGATACAGTCCTTGGTTGAGAGTGGTCCAGGCACCAAATAATGGAGGAACTGACTCAAGAAAAATTTTTTTTACTGTGATTGAGCCTGCAACCCCAGTAGAGAATAAAGAAAGAATAAAGAAAAAGTAAACAATCACGAGAGGGAGAGGGAGAGGGAGAGGGAGAGAAATAATTGAAGACATGAGGATGGATGAGCTCACCCAAGGACATTTATAGAATAAAAATAGAACATTGCCAAGGACACAAATAACTTCAAGGACCACTAATATTAAAGGTACAGGCTGGCCCTGGCCTGTGTGGTTTAGTTGGTTGAAGCGTCATCCCATGCACCGAAGGGTTCAATTCCCGGTCAGGGCACATGCTCAGATTGCAGGTTCCATTCCCAATTGGGGTGCATATGGGAGGCAATCGATCGATGTTTCTGTCTCTCTCCCTCTCCCTTCATTTTTCTCTCTCAAATCAATAAAAGCATATCCTCGGGTGAGGATTTTTAAAAAAATACAGTTTGGGCAGGAGACTGAGAAGGAGTGGCCAGAAAAACAGGAGGAAAAGCTGGAGATGTCTATATCAGCAAACCAAAGGAAAAGAGTCTTTTAACACAAAGAGGATACCAAGAGAGCAAGTAAGACATGAAGGGAAGGGACTTAATGGGATTTAACGATAAGAAAAATTATTGGTGCCTGACCAGTATGGCTCAGTGGTTGAGCATTGACCTATGAACCGGGAGGTCACGGTTCGATTCCCAGTCATGGCACATGCTTGAGTTTCGGGCTCAATCCCCAGTGAGGGGCGTGCAGGAGGCAACCGATCAATGATTCTCTCTCATCATTGATGTTTCTATCTCTCTCTCTCCCTCTCCCTTCCTCTCTAAAATAA
>NW_005371386.1:743975-762384 GCF_000412655.1 Myotis brandtii | reverse complement strand
AAATATATTTAAAAAAATAAAAATAAATTATTGGTGACTTTGGCCAGGGCAGTTTTCATGGTGTGATGAGGACGGATGTGAGGCCGCAGTGGGTCAAGGAGCCCATAGCAGGTAGTGAGTGGAGAATGGTGCGGAAGAAACATGAAGAGCCAGGTGAGGACATGCCCCAGCTCCCAACCTGCTACTCTGCGAGTGAGAGATGGATCACCTCCAGCTGACAGACCCACAAGGAACAGGGATAGGAATTGCAAATGGTCCAGTAGAAATGGTGCAGTATGAGTGGAGAGGAAAGAAAACTGGAAGGATTCATACATCATAGCGGACAGGGACCAGAGAAAACTGGCATGGAGGGTTGGGCTGGCTACAAAGTTTTCAACAGAATTTACTCCAGCTTTCTTCTGGCGGCTGGGAGGGGTTTAGAGCCGGTTGTCCTGGCACCTAGACATCTAGCAGATGAGGTCTGTTACCTGTGAATAGCATTTAGTTTGAAGCGCATGAAATTGCTACTATTCCCTATATTTTAAAAAATATTTTTAAAGTGATTTTTAGAGAGAGAGGAAGGGAGAGGGAGAGAAACATTGATGTGAGAGTGAAACATTGGTCAGCTGCCTCCTGCACGACTCCCCTTACCCCCCTGGCCTGTGTGGTTTAGTTGGTTGAAGCGTCATCCCATGCACTGGGGATGGAGCCCACAACCTGGGCATGTGCCCTGACCTGGCAACCTTTCAGCGCACAGGGTGATGCCCAACCGAGTCACACTGGCCAGGGCTCGTCACTGTTTTTGTCCTACAAAAATGGCAATGTCATATGGTTCAACCTAAGAGTATCTGCATACTAAGGGAATGCTTTTCTTTTAACAGTGTTCTGGGATTAAGGGGCGACCACTTTCTGCTAATTTAAGATCTCAATAGATGAAGCCCCAAGTGGAGATGGTAGCCCCGGTGTCTTTCATTACCACAGCAGGGAGCGCTCATCACTAGCATCAAACCAGGTTCTGGTACCCATGGTGTTAAACAGCAGGCTCACGGGAGAGGAATGCATGCTAAGGTCCCAAGGACAGACATTAAACTGGAGCCCAGAGGTGAGAGAATGAATGATCCAGCTGGGGCTGTTGGGACCCAAACAAAAGGGCTGTATGCGGCTTGAGGACAGAGATGGGGAACGAACAAGTGCAGGTCTGAGTAGGAGCAAAGAAACAGGTGACAGGAAGCTGCAGAGAAGGAGATCAAAAGAAGAAAAGCAAAAGAGAAACAAAGGTAAAACCTCAGCAAGTGCCTCTTATCAGAAACAGCATCTTCTTTTCCCTAGGAAAGGAAGTGCTGCCTCCCCCAAAACCAATTATAGTGGCAGGAGAGGGAAGGCATGGCACACAATCAGGAGAGAAAAATGACTGTAAAGCACTTTGCAAAAGGAAAGAGTTATATAAAGTCCCAATAATAATAAATCACCTTGCCTGAGGTATGAAAACCTTAAAATAACCTGCAAAATCAAAACGTGGAGGAGAAGCAGAAGGCCTCGATGAGCTTCCAGAAGGTTTGTACGCTTGCTTTAACTTCCTCCCCCTCAACATTGCCAGCCACATTCTTTAAGAGCAGACCTCAGTCAAGTGCTCAGATGGAAGTGGGTCTCTAGCCCCTGTTTAAACCTGCCTCCCCCAACCCCTCCCTCAAAGGAACGCACCCACATGGGGAATCTCTTTCCTGAATCTGGCATCTGCCTTCTTGAATCCCGATGCACCTGTTTTGTGAAGGTTTCCTTTTCCTCTTTTTGTTCTATAAAAAGAGAGAGATTGAAAAAAAAGAATCTTCATTCCTGGAAAAAAAAAGAAAGAAAGAAAAATAGGTCTTTCTGGATTCTCAGTATTGGAGCTCTGTTCTTTATATATCTACTTGTTCCATTGTTAAATAAACCCACATATTTAAGGCTGACACATTCTCTTAACTAATGCCTTGTCAGGCCCATGTGCCTGGCTAAAAAAAGGACCTTGGTGACTGCTGTTTCCATTTTTTCCCCCAAAGAAATAATTTGATTATTTTTATCCTGTTTCTCTCTACCACTCAGAAGAAAATGCTTATCTTTTCACAGAAACGACTTTTAAATTAGCTGAATGCTCAAGCATGGACACGACAGAAAGTTTTCTTTAAAAATATGTATGTCACACACATATACTCACTGCTCTGTGAAAATCAGCTTTCCATTTGGTATAGATGCTCTTCTGCAGTGAAAGTGTTTCCTGTTCAACCTCTTACAAGATCATTGCATCCCTACATCTTACTTTATTCAGACCTGACTATCCCCCAGAAAATGGACAATTTAATAAAAGAGGATGATATGAATCACCCAGGGACAATTTGCATTATCTGTAGATAATTCATTATGCACATATTTCTAGTGAGATCCTGAAATCAGCAGGGCTCCTTAATCAGAGATTTTCAAATTTGGTCTGTAATAACTGAAGACTTGACCCATAAATCAGCAAATAGACCAGCAGGCTCGCCACATGCTTCACATTTCTTCTTGGGAGAAAAAGACAGTTATCCTGAGGCCACAGAAGAAGGGAAAAATGGACATGAAAAGATGCAGGGACTTTATAGCAAAGTATAACAAATTGCAGCATTATCTTAAAAGTGAGCTCGTGAAAAGAAGACAATGAAAACATTTGAAATCAAGTTAGGTGTTGTATACAGAGAGAGACGTTTTAAATGTTTACAGGAACAATTTTGTCAACCAGCCCTGCCTCGCGTTTCTAATAAGATTGTCCTGAACTTGAACATTTCTTTCATGTTACCAGTTTTGCAAATTAAATTTCTAATATGGAAGACATGGGTAATGAGGCCAACTGTAAGAATGAAAAGATCTAGTCATAGACTTGGAACAGAAGGTGAAGGGATTAGCCAAAGAACATATATACATAACCCATAGGTACAGACAACAATGTGGTGTTAGCCAGAGGGAACAGGAGGGAAGGACTGGGTGGAGGTGGGCAAGGGGGGTGGATAAGGACATCTGTAATAGTGTCAACAATCAAATACAGTTTTTTTAAAAAGAACTATGCTATTGCTAGTATATCCTATTTTAAAGTTCACCATATGTATTATTTAATAAAGATCAATAGTTTTTTTCTTACTGGAATCTCATGTGGTTTTTATGAATTTAGTATATAAACTTAGATAACTGACTCCCTTCATTTGTTTTTTATTTATAAAGAAAAAAAAATATTGTCCTAGCCTGTTTTGCTCAGTGGATAGAGCATAGGCCTGTGGACTGAAAGGTCCCAGGTTTGATTCTGGTCAGGGGCACATGCCCGGGTTGCGGGCTCAATCCCCAGTAGAGGGCATGCAGAAGGCAGCCGATCAATGTTTCTTTCTCATCATTGATGTTTCTCTCTCTCCCTCTCCCTTTCTCTCTGAAATCAATAAAAAAATATTAAAGAAAGAAAAGTATGAAAGAAAAAGAAAGCTATACATGGGGACAAATGTTAAATAGAATATTTTGGTAATCATTTTGCAATATATACAAATAATGAATCATGATGTTGCACACCTAAAACTAATGTAACGTTATATGTCAGTTATACCTCAATAAAAAATAAGGACTTGTTATTTTAATCAGTACAAGTAATGTTAATAAAAGGATCAAGTTTATCTTCTATTTCTAGTATCTTTCCTTACCTCACTTCACTGGAACCTCTCGGTTATTGTGCTGCCCACTTCCTATTCTTCAGCTTTAATTTCCTCCACCTCCCATGGTAAAGAGCTGCACTCTATTAAGGACGCAATGTTGATCTCATAGTGCAGTGTGAGGCTAACAAGAAACTCCATGGGCTAAAGCCCCAGAAGACTGGGGTTCAAATCCTAGTGCCCATTAGCACTGGGCAGTGGATGCCATTGATGCAATACCCTTTCCCTTGCTGGTGCTCTCGTCTTCCAGCTGCTGGAAGTGGAGGCAGTTAACAGTGCACAGCCATCCTCTGCTCCAGGACGTTGCTTTCAAATGGGAGCCCCTTCTCCCAGGAAAGTAACACTCCCCCACACTCCCAGGGGCCACTGACACAGTGTACAAAAAGCCAACCATCTCAAGGTAGGACCGACTGATTCTGTGGTACTGTTTGTGTCCCAGGGCTTCCCTGAGATGGGCTTGAAATCAGACTCTAGTCTAGACCACATCCTTGTTGAACACTGTTTCCCCTTCTGAGAGCACTTGCTCAATAAGCCACCTGAACAAGAATCTCGGCTTCCAGCTCTGCTCCTAGGGAACATGACTTAAGATGGAGTGGGACCCTGGTCACTCACTTAACATGTCTGTTGGTAGTTCCCTCACATGTGACATGAAGATGACAATGCACCAGCTCACAGGTTTGTTGCACCAGTTAAATGACAAAACATGTGCAAAAACCGTTAATTAAAGTGCTATGTGAATTCAAAGGATTATTGTGATAGAACAGTGGTTCGCAACCTTCCTAATGCTGCAACCCTTTAATACAGTTCCTCATGTTGTGGTGACCCCCAACCATAAAATTATTTTCATTGCTACTTCATAACTGTAATTTTGCTACTGTTATGAATCGTAATGTAAATATGTGATATGCAGGATGTATTTTCATTGTTACAAATTGAACATAATTAAAGCATAGTGATTAATCACAAAAACAATATGTAATTATATATGTGTTTTCCGATGGTCTTAGGCGACCCCTGTGAAAGAGTCGTTTGACCCCCAAAGGGGTCGCGACCCACAGGTTGAGAACCGCTGTGATAGAATGTAAATGTGAGTCAGTGTGCATGACTTTCCCCATAGATGGAGTGGTGGGGAGTGTAACTCCTTAATAAAAAAGCCTCTTCACTTGGCCTCTGGTTCTCCTCTTACCCAATATGGTGTCTGTTGCTGGTTCCTACTCCTCTGCCAGCCTCTCAATGCGGAGGGAAAGGCACAGGCCACCTCTTTCAGTTCCAGCTACATGTTGAGGTCCTCCATAAACATGGTGAGGACTTCAAGCTCTAAATCTCCAGTTCTGACCACCTTCTAGAACTCCAGCCTCACCTTTCCTAGTGTCTATGTGACAACTCCATGTGGCTGACAGACATCTGCCCTAACAGGGCCAAAGCAGTACTCTTGACTCCTTCGTCCCTCCAGTTGGCTTCCCCCCAATCACCTTTACACCCACCTTCCTCAACTCAGTAAATAGCATTGCCTTCCAGAGAGTTGCTCAAGTCAAAAGTCTAGGAATTATTCTTGATTCCTTTGGTTCTTTTATCCTTTATATCCAGTCCATTTGTAAATTCTCCCAACTCTTCCTCCAATTTCTACTTCTCTCTATCTCCACTGCCACGGATATAATCCAAGTCACCATCCTGTTACTTGAACCACTGGGCCCTGACAATCCACTCTCCTTTAAAATATCAGTGACCTACTTAAAACCTTCAAATGGCTTCCCACTGTTCTTAGAACAAGCTGTCTCTCTGTGTCTCTGCCTTTCTCTCCCACTCCCTCTCCCTCTCTCTTCTCGCCTTTTCTCTCACCTGTTCTCCCTTCCCCTTTCCTCCTTTTCCTCCCTCCTCCTCCTCCTCCTCCTCCTGCTCCTTTTTCACCTCTCTCTTCTCTCTCTCTCTCTCTCTCTCTCTCTCTCTCTCTCCTTCCCCTTTCCCTCCTTCTTCTCCCACCTTATACACACACTCACAAGTGCTAGTACTATAGCTTAGCCAAATCGCTTTCTTTTTATCCTTTGAAAATGCCGAAATAGTTCTTCCCTTATGGCCTTTGCATTTGTCGTATCTTCAGCCAGGAACATTCTGCTCTAAACTTCCATGGCTGTCTCCTTTTTCTCATTCAAGGTTTGTTTTCCTTTTCCCGGTTTAAAATAGTCATGCGGGCATACACTGTTTTAAATATCACTCTATTTTAGCTTCCTGAAAATCCTTTCTCACTCTTTCTTATTTACTTATTGGTTTGTGCATTATCTGTCTTTCCTACCACTCTAAGGTCCATGACAGTGAGGATCTTGTTTGTTTTGTTCACAGCTGTATCCCGAGGACCTAAAACAGTACCTGATACACAGTAAGTGATCACTAAATATAGTTTTTTTAATTATTGAGGTATAATTGACATATATTAGTTTCAGGTGTATGACATAATGATTCAATATTTGTATATATTGTGAAATGATCACGACAATAAGTCTAGTTAACATCTGTCACCACACATAGTTATAATGTTTTTATTGTCAAATACAGTTTTAGATGACTAGAGTAATGGATTAATGAATGAATAAATGGAGCACTGGACCAAAGCTTGGGTTCCAAATAAACTATACCACTTGCTACCTGTGAGACCTGGGGCAAGTTCACTGGCATCTTTGATGGAGCTTGCTAGACTGGTGAAAGAGGTAACTGGGGTTTTAGCCTCCCTGAGTGCAGTGAGGCCTTTAAACCTTCTTCTCCTGGGTCCTAGTCTCACTTTGCAGCACACATGGTAAAAGCTTAACCATGGAGTAAGGTGGCTGTTTCGTGCATGTCTCGGCCTATGTAACCAATGTTGTGGTTGGACCAGCCCTTGTGGTTGGACCAGTTCTTGCTATGATTACCAGATACCCTTCAGCAATAATCATCAGGAAACTTTGAAAAAAATAAAGGTTTATTACTCACAGGACCTGGAAATTACACAGCACACACACCTGGGGCTACACAGAAAGGTTGTGGGGAAAGAGGGGGGCCATTCTGTTTTAATTGGGGGGCAGGGACCTAGTGTTTCAAGGGCTCACTCTTTATTGGTGAGTTTAAAACATAAGAGCAGACATTTAAAGTTCTCTCTCTCTCTCTCTCTCTCTCTCCTTCTCTTCCTTTCCCTTTCACTCCTTCTTCTCCCACCAGGATTCCAAAACAAAGGAGCCTCGTGGAGGATATGGGGGCCTGGCCAGTGCTCTCTGGCTTCCTGGCTCTTCTAGTTGCGAGGCTGGCCATGTGTTTATTTGAGATAGCTCTCTTGGAGTGGGTGCCTCTTTGAAATGGATGCCTTGACAATCAAAGCTTAAGTCAGGCACTTGCATTACAAAAAAGAAAAGAAAAACAACTGCCAGGGCTCACAGGACAGTGACCAATCATTCTTGCGCAGGACTGCGGGTGTCCTGGCACAGGAGACTTTCGGGCTGAAACTAGGTTAGTCCTAGGCAAAGCAGGACAGTTGTCACTCTCCTATGGGGCATGGTGGAACACCTCCAACAACGCAGCTTGGAGCACCACGGAGGAACCTCAGTAGAAAAGCAGCATTGGAGTGGCAAGAGGGGTTTAGTAGGAGCCTGACAGGGTATAAAGCTAAATGGAAATGTCCTTGGACAGGCTTTAATCTTGGGCAGCTTTATTGTTACTATTGGTGTTGTTATTTTACCTTTTCATTTGGAAAAAGTTTCAACCAGAGTTATCAGCAAGAAGAGTACTAAGAAATTCCATTTTTAAACCCGGATTGAACAATTGTTGACATTTTGCCATATGTACTTTATTCTTCTCTCTTGTCTCATTTTTTTTCTGGACCATTTGACAGCGGACTACATGTTTATGCTTCTTAAGCCCTTAATATTTCAGTGTGTATATCCTAAGAACAAGGATATTCTCTTACAAGGCCATAACACAATTCTCAAATTTAGGAAATTTAACATTAATGCAATACTTTGATTTAATTAGCAGTGTCTATTCTAAACAAGTCAATTGTCCCAATAGTGTCCTGTGTAGTAAAAAAAAAAAAAAGAAAAAAGAAAAAGAAAAAGAAAGCAAGCTTCTGTTTCAGCATCCAGTCAGCAACATATTATTCAGAGATGCATCATGTGTGATTAAGGGGGGAAAAACCCTATGAAGTGAATGAGTTAATTATCAATATAAAATCCAGGATACTGGTCACCTGAGGGTTCAGGGACAGGATCTCCAGGGAGCTTCTAAAGTAGTGGTAATGTTCTATTTCTGAAGTTGGGTAGTAGGTCTCTGAGTGTGCATTTTATTATTATTCTTTCATTTTTGTGTGTACATTTTATACCCTTGTGTGTATAATTTATGTGTATGACATATTTCATAATAATTTTTCAAATTAATGGGCATAACCATATATAAATCTTATATGTAACTCCTGTACTACTATATAGGAGTTATACAATACATAACAACAAACATTTTTATAGGATGAGGTAAAAGAAAAGAAATATTCTTTTAATATGGTTCCAAAAAAACACCCTTCAGCTATCTATATATATAAAAGGCTAATATGCAAAGTGTCCCCTCGGGAGTTCAACCGGGAAACCAGGAGTTCAATTGCTCGCTATGACATGTGCTGACCACCAGGGGGTGGTGCAGAATGAAGGAAGGCCCTGGCCAGCAGCTGGAGGGACGGTCCCGGCCAGCAGCTGGAAGGCTCTGATTGGTCCTGATCGCTGGCCAGGCCAAGGGACCCTACCTGTGCATGAATTTCATGCACCCTTCCTCTAGTTGAATTATGAAAGTTTCACTGCATGTTTGAACACTTAGCTTTTAATGTCTTGCTAATCATGAGAGTTTCATGTTAGCTAATTTTTCAAGACAAATATACACTTAGTGTGATGCATATTGTTAATGATAGTGGGTTTCTATTAAGTTTTCAAGTAGTCTTCTTCAATAATTTCAATGTTTTGTATAACTTCTTGTTATATTTCATAAGATTGTCACTATATTTACTTCATACTATAGCTGGTGAAGACCTAGTTCTAAGTGTAGGAGTGTCAGCTCCTCCATTTACTTGTATTAGGCTTGTGTTGCATAATTAGTATTTTTATCCATTTGAGGATTCTTTGTAAGAATCTCTTGAAGCCCTTATCAGTGTCTCAAGAGTTCATTTAAACTTCTTAATATAATCTGTAAATCTTTTCAACTAGGCTTACAAAAACTATAATTGTTTCTATTACCTACTGCTGTATAACTACCCAAACCGTAGGAGCTTGAAATAATTTAGTAGTATTATTAAATATTAAAATTTTGTGAATCAGGAATTTTGACAAGGCACAGTGGGAACAGCTCATCTTTGCTTCATGAGGTTTGGGTCCTCACCTGGGATAACTTGTCTGGGAGTTGGAACAGTAGGGCCAGCCAGGTATTTCTCTCTCCATACAGTCTCTCCATTTGGCTAGCTTGGGCTTCCTCACAGCCTGGTTATCCAAAGGTTCTAAAAATATAATGCAGAAGCTGTTAGTCATTTTTTTTGGCTAGATCCATAATTGGCACAGTGTTACTTCCACCACAATATTGGTGAAATAAGTCACTAAGGCCAGCCTACATTCAAGTAGCAGGACAATTAGATTCCACCTCTCAGGAATAGAGAATATTTTGCAGTCATATTTAGTCTTCCATAGAAATATATCACCCAAAGGGGGCCATTACAAACGCTGTAGAACTCCAAATCTTTCCCCAAAGGTGGGATGTGGAGGTCTCATACTGACCCAGGAAGGAAACCAGTGTTAGTTACTTATTATATAATAACAAGCAAAGTTTGTTTCCTTTATTTCTTTTTTTTTTTGACAAAAAATACAATTAGAAATTCCTGCATCCCCGTGGGACACCCACTCCTTTCTAAGTATAGGCAGGCATTATAGAAGCTTGAAAGAGACAATGATCAAGCTGAACTGAAAGATGCAAACTGATGATTTGCTATGGCTCCACAACCCATGCAGCTGGGTTGCAGAAATTTGAACATTTAAAGTAAATGCTTTCAATTGGCTTCCAAATGCCAGTCTCTTGTTTTCATCACTCAGTGGCCTGGCTTAGAGTGCTGGCCTGGCTGCTAGGTGCAGCTTTAGCAGTCCTGCTGCACACTCTGACAGGTGGATGGGTTACTTTCATGGAGCCAGAGGCCCCACAGCTGCTAACAGTAATTATACTTGTCAGCAATGCATTACCCTCAGGAAACTCCTGCTGCTTCATTAGGGCTAATTGCCAATAGGCAGTGCAATTTCCTAGAAGAGGAGGGGACATAAACCCGCAGGGAGTTGACAGAACAGCTGTGTGAGTTCAGAGAAGCCAGATGTGGCCATGTGCCATTAAAGTGTAGCTGAGGGCTGCTGAATTCATTCAACCCAGTCCTGGGAACAGAAGAACATAAAGAATTTGGTGAAGTAGGCCAAACTCCTCTCCATCTTTATGCTCCTATCAGCTTTTGTGAAAAAATAAGAATACACTTTGCTGGACTTCCAACTAAAAAAATAATCCACTATTCTGAAAATATATTTCTTAACTTACATAGGACTTGCATTTAAAGAATTTCCCTATAGTGAGCTCCTTTCATTTATCCAGTCAGGAAATATAAACCTACTATATGTCTGGATCTGTGCCTGGTGGGAGCCAGATCATATAAAGCAGTGGTTGTCAACCTTGGCTGCACATTAGAATCACCTGGGAAACTTTTTAAAATCCTGATTTCTGGGCCTCATCCTCCGTAAATTCTGTTTCTTTGTTACTAATGTTGTGGCCCCACCCCAGCCCATAACAAAGAAACAGAATTTCCGGAGAATGAGGCCCAGAAATCAGGATTTTAAAAAGATTCCCAGGTGATTCTAATGTGCAGCCAAGGTTGAGAACCACTGATATAAAGAGTCTTGTGAGTCAAAGTAAGGACTTTGGCTTTTAATATGAAATGAAAACCACTGAAGCAGAGAAGTACCCTGATCTTACATTTCAAAGCATCAGTCTGTTTACTATGTTGACAACAGACTAAAAGGGAGCGAAGGTGGAAGCAAGAACACCCATAGGGAGGCCACTGCAATACGCCAGGTGAGAGATGATGGGGGCTCAACCAAAGTGGTCATGGGGAGGTGATGGGAAGTGAGAGGAGTATGTATATATTTGGAAGGTAGAATCAGCAGAATTTCCTGATGGACTGAATGTAGAGTATAAAAGAGAGGAATAGAGATGGCTCCAAGGTTTGGGGCCTAAGTAACTTCCCAATGGATCAAGTTGCCATCAACTAAGATGAAAAAAGCCAGGAGCAATAGAATGGGAGGAAATCAGGAGTCCAGTTTGGAAGGGTGACTTTAAGATGTTATTTGCCATCCAAATGGAGATGTCAAATAAGCAGTTGGATGTATGTGCCCAGAGTAAACAGGAGTTGAAGAGAGGCCTAAACTACAGATAAATTTTGGAGTCATTGATATATGGACAGTATTTAAAGTATTTAAAACCCACATGAGCTCATCAAGGGAGTGAGTGTAGATAGCGGACAGAAAATGATGGGGCACTTCACTGCTGAGAGAGCAGGGAGAAGAGGAGAGTGAGAAGGAACAGCCAGGAGCTAGGAGGAAGCTCAAGAATTCAGACTCTTTGGCCTGGCAGGCGTAGCTCAGTGGTTGGGTGTTGACCTATGAACCAGGAGGTCACGGTTCGATTCCAGGTCAGGCCACATGCCCAGGTTGTGGGCTCGATCCCCAGTTGGGGTGTTCAGGAGGCAGCAGATCAATGATTCTCTCTCATCATTGATGTTTCGATCTCTCTCTCCCTCTCCCTTCCTCTCTGAAATCAATAAAACATTCTTTTAAAAAATTCAGAGTCTCAGAAGCCACATGAAGGATGTGTGATTAATGGATGACGGGTACTCAACTCTGTCTCATAATGCTGACAGGTAGGGTAGCATGAGAACTGAGAGTTGACCATTGGATTGGTGTACAAGAAACTGTCAATATTTACAATTACATTTTAGCAGTTCTCTCTGTCTCAATCTTCAATATCAGTAAAAATAATTTTACCATATTGATTTGTGAAAAGGTATGCTTTTCCCTTACAGAGCAATCTAGTTTTAATATTCTTTTAAAAATAATAAATAATGAGAGTAGAAAGTAAAAGCCCCTTTTAATTAGGGGGGGGGTTAAGGTAGAGATGAGAGATGTGTTAGATAAGTTAGTTGAATAAGAATGGCCCACTTGCCCAGCTTCTGATATAAATTTGATAATAGCTCCTTATAATAAACTTCTTGCTATAGCCTCTACCTCTTCACATTTACAGAATGTCTCTCTTAGCACTTCCCCGATACTCCCAGCTTGTCTCAGAACCTTCAAGGCCTTCTCAATCCAAAGTTGAAATACTGCTTCTGAGTGGAATGTATAGCAGAGTGGCTACGAGCTTGGATTTTCAAACTACACTGCCTGGGTTTAAATCCTAGCTCTACCTCTGTATTAGCTGGCTGTCACTAGGTTATGCTGCCTAACAAACAAATGTGAATTACAACAATGAATCCGTATTCCCCCTTCATTTAACGTGGGTGGCTATAGATAAACCGCTTTGACTGTGCCCCCAACTCTGGGTTATGGTAGGGTCTAGTTTATGTGTCTTCTTGACTACAGGAGCAATCTTGACCTGAGAAATGCCTGTTTTAGTGGAAGACAAAAGAGACTAAGACATACTCTGCAAACACTCTTAAGGCTTCTGCTTAGATGTCATGTCCATTCATATCCCTCTGGCTAAAGTTAGTCACATGGTATGGTTTCTGCCATCAATTCCTCCCTTTCCTGTATGTACCAGTATGTGCTGCTCCACCCATCAAAAAGCAGGGCTTACTTCCAATCCTCTTTCATCTGCACTGGCCTTGTGAACTTGCCTTAATCAACAGAATGTGTCAGGCCTTTCAAGCCCAGGTCTTAAGAAGGCTGGCATCTTCCACCTCCTCTGTCTTAGGAGGCAGCTGGCATGCTGAAAGGAATCCCAGATGGACTACAAAATGAATAGAATCCATGGGAAGGGAATTCCTGAGGACATTCCAGCCTTAGCTAGGTCCCAGTTGATGTGGCTAGAAGACGTCCCAAGTTAAACCAGCAGAATAACCTCCCACTGAGCCCCAGCAAAACCATAGAATCATGAGAAATAATAAAGTGATGTTTTAAGCCACTAACTTTTGGGGTAGCAAGTTTTGCAACAATGGATACATGAAGTGTATTGGTCAAGCCCCAAATAAGTGTAGCAGGGAAGTACCCTTCTCCCATGAGAGGTAATTCAATATTTTTGAGCAATGGTACAATTTATTTTAATTTTATTTTATTGTTTAAAGTATTACAAATAGCACATATGTCTCCTTTTTTCCCCATTGGCCTTCCCCCGGCCTCCTTCTCACTCCCTGCCCTTCAGTGTCTTGTGTCCATTGGTTATGCTTATATGCATGCATACAAGTCCTTCGGTTGATCTCTTACCTACCCCCAACCCACCCCAGCCTTCCCTCTGCAGTTTGACAGTCTGTTCGATGTTTCTCTGCCTCTGTATCTATTTTTGTTCATAAGTTTATAATGTTCTTTATATTCCATAAATGAGTGAGATCATGTGTTATTTTTCTTTCACTGACTGGCTAATTTCACTTAGCATAATGCTCTCCAGGTCCATCCATGCTGTTGCAAATGGTAAGAATTCCTTCTTTTTTATAGCAGTGTAACATTCCATTGTGTAGATGTACCATAGTTTTCTAATCCACTCATCTGCTGATGGACATTTAGGCTATTGCCAAATCTTAGCTATTGAGCAATGGTACAATTTAGCGCACTCTTTCAGATACACTGTGAACTACTTCAGCGCTCTGTGTCGCTCCTACTTATCTGTAAATGCCAATGATTTTAAATTGTAACCATCTCATTAGATTGTTGTGCGGGTTAAGTAAGTAAACAGGGTTAAAGAAATAAATGCATGTGATGCATTCAGACTTGGAACAAAATGTTAGATATGTTTTGTTCCATCCCTAATAGGTCTGTTTCTTGCTGCTATTGCCTTAGTGGCACCCATCAACTGCCATTTGGAAGCTGTGACCCTTACCCTAGTCCAGATCTCTGCAGGCCACAGCTATTTCTCAAGGAAGGCCAATACCACTGACAATAGCTGACTATTTAACTCTAACCACGTTTTACATTCACATACTTAGTTATTGTCCCCAAAGCACCTTTTTGTGTGTGAGAAATTAGTTCTTTTTAAACATATATATTTTTATTGATTTCGGAGAGGAAGGGAGAGGGAGAGAGAGATAAAAACATCAACGGTGACAGAGAATCATTGATTGGCTGCCTCCTGCGCGCCCCACACTGGGGATCGAGCCCCAACCCAGGCATGTGCCCTGACTTGGAATCGAACCGTGACCTTCTGGTTCATAGGACGACACTCAACCACTGAGCCACGCCGGCCGGGCACCAGAGCACCTTTTGTCAGGACAGATCTCTAGCCTGGACCACACACTGTTATCAGAAAAAAACTCATCTACCCACATGTAGGGCCTAGCAGTGGACCCCTATCACCTATCCAGGCTTATTCTCTTGTGGTGAGTCCCTTTGGGGCTTTTAATGTCTGTCCCACTGACAAACCTTCATCGGGACCATTTCAAACCATTAAAGAAGTGTGCTAAAGGTCACAGTCTCTTTTCTCCCAAGAGGTTCTTTGGTCCCTAGGAACCCATCTACCCCAGAAACAGCTCTGTGTTTCAATTTTTTACTATAAGAATGTGTGATTTATAACTAGGAAACAATAAATCAAAGGAGAAAACCTGTGGGCTTTCTTTTAAAAATCTCCAAGTGATGATTTTTGCAAACTTAAGTTTTTGTTTTTATATTTTCATTGATTTCAGAGAGGAAGGGAGAGGGAGAGAGAGACAGAAACATCAATGATGAGAGGGAATCATTGATCGGCTGCCTCCTGCATGCCCCACACTGGGGATGGAGCCCACAACTGGGGCATGTGCCCTTGACTGAAATCGAACCAGGGACCCCCGAGTCCACAGGCCGACGGTCTATCCACTGAGCAAAACTGGCCAGGGCAAAGTTAAGTTGTTTTTCTTTGTTTTTATCAAATTCCCTGTAATTCATGACATGTTAAGTTGACATTGGAGTCCCAACTTACTGAATTAGAAGAAAGCCCAATTTTTTTTTTTGCCAAGTATTTTTAAGAATCTTTAGAAAATGCTTATCAGCATCTTTGAATCCATCTTCATAGTCCCTGTATTTTACCTGAAGAACAAATCTTCCCTTCGCATGCTTAGGCCCTGAGCAGAACAGAGCCACAGGTTCCCATCCCCTGTGCAAACTTGCTCTTAACTATAGCAAGCTGTTTGCAAATGCAGGCTTTATTATCATTCAGGCACTACATAGTGAAGCCCATAGATCAGAGCCCAAACTATCTGAAAAGATGGTTTGTAACTCACAGATCCCAAGAATAGGGGACATGCCTCACCATGCAGGGTCACACTGAGAAGAAGCAGGCTTGATCAGGAGGCAGAGGGAGCCAGGTGGAAAAGGTGGGCAGAGACTTTATTATGGTTTCCATGGGAAGAAACAGGTGAGACAGAAAAAGCAGGCTTAGAATTGGCTAGTTTTGCCCAGCCAGCGTGGCTCAGTGGTTGAGCATCGACCTATGAACCAGGAGGTCACGGTTCGATTCCCGGTCAGGGCACATGCCCAGATTGTGGGCTCGATCCCCAGTGGGGGACGTGCAGGAGGCAGCTGATCAGCGATTCTCTCTCTTCATTGATGTTTCTATCTCTCACTCCCTCTCCCTTCCTCTCTGAAATCAATAAAGAAAAAAAATGAACAAAAACAGAACCAGAGACATAGAAGCATGAAACAGACTGTACAACCTATGAGGGAAGGCAGGGGGTGAGGGGGTAAGAGATCAACCAAAGGATTTGTATGCATGTATATGAGCAAAACCAATGGACACAGACAGCAGGGGGGTGGCGAGGGCTTGTGCTTGGGGTGATGGGATAGATGTTAATGGGGGAAAAAGGAGACTCATGTAATACTTTAAACAATGAAGCATTTAAAAATAATAAAAAATAAAAGAATTGGTTAGTTTGAATAAGCTCTGCAGGCTCTGGGGTGAAGAGGCTGTCCTGAGGTGTCTACTACCTGGCCCTGGGGTGATTAGGGCAGAGGAATATTGGCCTGGTGTGTAAGAAGGGGGGGCGGGCCTCTGGATTCTTCATTTGCATATGAGAGGCACACTCTAGGGTGAGTTGTTTGTTATCTCTAGGAATCAGCTAACTGTGGCAGGGGCAGTCCCTTCCTAATCAGCTCTCCTCCAGGACCTACTTGACAGAACATCAAGAACAGAGTCCTGGCCAGTGTGGCCCAGTTGGTTCGTCGTGTACACGGAAAGGTCTCATGTTCGATTCTGGTCAGGGCATATGCCTGGGTTTCCAGTTGTGGCCTCGATACCTAGTAGGGGGTGTGCAGTGTGCAGGAGGCAGCTGATCCAGGTGAGATGTTTCTCTCTCTCCCTCTCTCCTTTCTCTCTCTAAAATCAATAAAAACACATTTTTTAAAATAAGTTAAAATTCTTAAAAAGAAAGAATAGAGAAAATAAGAAGATATAGTTAAGGACCATCCTGATGCATTAGACATGTTTCTACATCCCTGAACCTCAATGGTGGGGGATGGGGGGTAGGGGAGGTGTGGGTGGGCAGTGGCACACACACGGGGACACACTGTCCAATTCTGCCCACCATGGGGAGTGGGGGTAGGGCACGTGGGTGGGGGCGGGCGTGGAGATGTGGGAAGAGTGGCACAGGGATACACACTGTCCAATTCTGCCCACTAAAAGCACAGGCCCTCAAGGCAGAGTGCCCCATTGTTTCTTTTTCTGAACTAAGAACTGAACTTATACTATTATGGCATTTCTGAGCCTCTTTGTAATTTATTGTCCCTTTTTCTGTTTCCATGAGGCAGGAACAGTGACTTCCTATTTACCTTTGCATCTCCAGATGCACACAATACTAATTAATACTTAAATATTTGTTAAATAATTTAGCTAATGAACTAATTAGGGAAATAGGACATCTGGAGAAAATATTATATGAGTAAAGGTGTATAATTCTCTCTCCACTGCTTATGATCCTTGGAATTTTACCAGCCAAATTTTAAATAGAAGAAAAGCTGTTTCCTAAAATTAGTGGTACCTCCTTTCCTTGGGCCATGGCTAACTTTTTAACAGCTTTATTCATAGATAACTTACACACTACGATAAAGTTCACTGATTTAAAGTGCACTAAGTCAATGATTTTTAGTATATTCGCAGAGTTGTGCACCAATCACCATAACCATCCCTAGAAATACTCAGAGTATTTGGTAAACAACAACAACAACAACACAAAAGAATACCCTCAGGCTTTCTTCCAGTTTAGTAGGTGGGGACTCCAACATCAACTTAGCATGTCATAAATTACAGGGAATTTGATAAGCAATCTAAAGTTGGCATAATTAAGTAAGGTTGCATTGCATGTTTAAATATCGAGACACCACTGGGAGGATTTTGTTAAAGCCCTCACATTTTTCTCCCTTGATTCACTGTTTTCTAGTTATAAATAATACCTTCTTACAGTAATAAAAGTTAAAAGCTACACATAATATTCTGAGAGGGAGGAAGAAAGAGAGAGGAGGAAAAAAACATGTGAAACTTCCTATCAAATTATAACTAATTATCACTTCAGGTACTAGCAAAGCTCTCTCTCCCCATACTTGGTACAACATAGAGCTGTTTCTGGGGAGGAGATAAGCAATGTCCCCAGGGATCAAAGAATCTCATGGGAGAAAAGAAACTGATCTCTGTCCCACTTCCTTCATGGTTTGAAATGGTCCCAAGGGAGATTTTTCAGTGGGAAGGACTGCATTTTAGGAAAAATAGACGGGAAGGAAGGTGCATTAGGAAAGCTAGTAAGAGAAATGTAGAACAGAAGAAGTAAAGGAGAAATGAGTCTGAATATATATATTCCCCATAAATGTCGAGAGAAAGCTTGAGGAAGGAATAGGTTTTTTTTTTAAAAAGGCAATGTATAAATGGAAATGTGCATACATTACTGGTGGGAATGAAAAATGGTGCAACCACTATGGAAAACAGTCTGGTGGTACCTCAAAAGGTTAAACGCAGAATTACCAATTGACTCAACAACCAAAGGACTCAACAATTGCACATCTACAGGTATATGCCGCCAAAGAACTGAAAACAGATATTCAAACAAAAGCTTGTACATCAAGTATGTCAAACTCATGGCACGCAGGTCGAATGTGGCCCACAATAAATATTTTTGCGACCCAGCCAATATAATGGTATGTAAGAAACATTTTAATAAAAATTTCAAAAGTTGCCCTAGCCAGCTTGGCTCAGTGGATAAAGTGTCAGCCTGCAGACTGGAGGGTCCCAGGTTCAGTTCCGGCCAGGGGCACGTGCCTGGGTTGCGGGCTCGGTCCCCAGCGGGGGGTGTGCAGGAGGCAGCCAATCAGTGATTCTCTCTCATCATTGATGTTTCTGTCTCTCTCTCCTTCTCCCTTCCTCTCTGAAATCAATAAAGAAATATATTTAAAAAATTTCGTAACTTAAATTTTACATTATCCTGTTATACATAACTAGATGCCCGATGCAAGCAATTCATGCACTCGGGGGGGGGGGGGGGGCCTCCT
>NW_005371386.1:738229-741909 GCF_000412655.1 Myotis brandtii | reverse complement strand
TGATTAGCCAATGAAAAGGGTAGCGGTCGTACGCTAATTACCATGTTTCTCTTTTATTAGTGTAGATTATTAATAACAAACTACGTTCGCTAATGACTAATTACTATAATTGTGTTGCATTCATTTCCCTTATGCGCCTTACGTGAAGGCGCGCCATTTCTCTCCACTAATACTAGCAGCGAATATTTTAGCAGCCGATGGCCACATCATTAGTCTTGTACTGACTTGTTTGGTGTGCACAACAGGAACTATTTCGCTTTTGGAGAACAAGAAAAATAGGCTTATTTGTGTTACACTTATTAATTTGTGCAGTTATTCAATGTCTGACAAGTTAATGTTCAAGAAAAAATATTAATTTTTATTAAAATGTTCTATTATTTTATGTTAACGATTACTCATTTATTTCAGCCCTTTATATTCAGCATGTATCTATCAAAATAAACCTATGTTTCTATGAAAATTGAAGCTTTTGTTTTTTTGCGGCCCACACAAACTTAAAGTTTGTTTATTTGGCCCATGTTAGCCTTTGAGTTTGACATGCTTGTTGTACACCTAAGTTTACACAACACTATTCCCACTAGCTAAAAGGTGAAAACAACCCAAATAAATGGACATTTCATATAAATGAAATAACATATTATGTGGTCTTTTTATGACTGGCTTCTTTCATTTATTACAATATTGTAAAGATCTATTCATGTTGTAGCATGTATGAGACCATCATTGCTTTTCATAGCTGGATAATATTCCATTGTATGTGTATATTATAATTTGTTTATTCATTCATCTTTTGATGGTCCTTTGGGTTGTTTCCATTTTTTTTGCTAATTAAAATTTATATGAAATATCCAGAATCGGCAAATCTGTAGAGACAGTAGATTAATGATTTCTAGGGGCTGGGGGTGAAGGAACCAGGGACAAGTGGAGGGGTGGAAGAGTGATTAACTACTAATAAGTATGAGGTTTTCTTTGGGGTGATGAAAATGTTCTAAAATTAGATTATGGTGCTTTTATGGGGAATATATACATATAAAACCATCTCTCCTTTACTCCTTTTGTCCTAGATTTCTCTTACTAACCCTCCTTTAAATCATTTTCCTTCCCTTCTATTTTCCTAAAATGTAGTCATAGAACCTGGCTGGTGTTTCTCCAACCTATGAACCAGGAGTTCATGGTTCAATTCCCGGTCAGGGCACATGCCCGGGTTTCCGGCTTGATCCCCAGTAGGTGGTGTGCAGGAGGGAACCGATCAATGATTCTCTCATCACTGATGTATCCCTCTCTCCCTCTCACTCTCTCTGACTCTCAAATTAAAGTAAATAAATAAACCACAGACTCCTGTACCTGTACTGTGAATCTTATATTAAAAAAGTGCTCAGCCCTAACCGGTTGCTCAGTGGTTAGAGCATCAGCCTGCAGACTGAATGGTCTCAGGTTCAGTTCCGGTAGAGGGGAGAGAAAAAGGAATAAGGAAGCAGAGGAATGCTGGAGTAAGGACTACAGCATCTTCCTCCCCTGTCCACTGTGTTGCCTTTCTTAGTTTTGGATTCTCTGAAAGCAAAGCTTGAGATGGGGGTGCAGGTCGTTAATCTGAGAGGGGATCCCAAAGTGCATGAGTGAAGGTTAAAGAAGTATAAGATACGGAAGAATAAATAACCAGTGTAAGGGAGCTTTATTCAGCTTGCAGGGACTAGATTGCATGCAGACCACTGAGCAGCCTATAGAAGACCTTCCGGAACTTTCCACCTGACAGTTGGGAGTTTTTATCTATGAACTCTTGTTCCCCATTGCTTAAGGGTGGCTCCCTGAGATGATAACTCACGGGCAGTGCCTTAGTGTGGGTTCAGCGTGTTCATGGCCTTGGAGAAGGCCTGAGACAGAAGAGAGCAGCAGTGAGAGGTGAGTCAGTACTGTCCCCACAGCTGCAGCTGAAGTAGGGAGCATATCCCAGACGACGGAGCCATGTGCTACATGCCCCCTCTCACAAACTATGGGATTCTTTTCAAATTATTTTTGTTGAAGTATAATGTATATGCAATAAAAGTCACAGATCATAAGAGACAATGATGAATTTTGACAAATGTATATGCCCATGAAAACATTTGAAATAGGAATATTTGAAATAGGAACATTTCCATTATCCTAGGAAGTCCCTTGTGCCCCCTGTAGCCAATCCCTACCCACTCCCCCACCTCTTTTATCTCCATCCCAGTCAAGCATTCTGATCTCTATCAGCATAGATTGGGTTAGACTATTTTAGAATTGCATATAAATTAAATCATACAGTATGTACTCTTGATTCTGGCTTCTTTTGCTCAACAAAACATTCTTGAGATTTACTCAATGTTGCATGATCAGTAGCTTGTTGCCTTTTATTCCTGAGGAGTTTTCCATTGTATGAATACACCACAATTGTTTATCTATTTGCCTCTTGATGGAAATTTGGGTCATTGCCAGTTTGGGAGTATTATGAATAAAAATTATGAACATTCTTGTACAAGCTTTTGTGGATATTTTTTAAAGTCTCTGCATGTGTGGAGTTGTCTCATATAGTCTCTCTCTCTCTCTGTGTCTCATAAATCTTGGTGGAAGTTGGAGAAGGAGCCAGGAAGCAGCAAAGGGAAAAGTCAGGCTCTGCTCTATTCCCCAGAAGGCCCACCACATTCCATTGAGAAGCAGGATATTTGCTATAGGGAATGTATTTAATTTGTGTACTTAATGTTGTATAAGAAATAGTCAGGCCCTGACCAGTTTGGCTCAGTGGATGGAGCGTCGGCCTGTGGACTGAAAAGTTCCAGGTTCTCCGGTCAAGAAGGGCATGTACCTTGGTTACGGGCAGATCCCCAGTAGGTGTGCAGGAGGCAGCTGATCGATGTTTCTCTCCCATCAATGTTTCTAACTCTCTATCCCTCTCCCTTCCTCTCTGTAAAAAATCAATAAACTATATATTTTTTTAAAATGAAAGAAATAGTCAGGATAATTTTTTTTTTAAATATGCCCTTTGTTATCAGAAAATATGCACAACATACATCCCTAACTCCTACTATATCTTTAACATACACTGCAGGTATACAGGGCTTTCACTTTCTACTTTCTTTATTTCTGTAAATCGTGAATTTCTTATGAGTATTCATTATTTTACAATCAGAAAAGCAATAAAGATTTTTAAAGTCTGTTCAGTGTGGGTGAATCTCTAAGAATGTGTCTCCTCTCCCGAAAAATCGCCATTATGATAGAACTTAAAGCTCTCAAACTGTATTTATAAACACACATAATCATATCTACACTAATAAAAGAGAAACATGGTAATTAGCGTACGACCGCTACCCTTCCCATTGGCTAATCAGCATATCCTTATGCAAATTAACTGTCAGCCAAGATGGTGGCCAGCAGCCATGCACTGAAGCGAACAGGGAGGCTTGCTTGCTCCAGTGACAGCGAACTCTGTGTTCCCTGCCTGCCGCTGCTGGCCTCTCAGCTGCAACTCTAAGCAACTATGTTGCAAATATAGAAGCTAAACAAAACCCCAGAAACCGGCTTTCAGTCAGCCGGGCTTCAGCCAGCCGGACCACAACATTGTATCAATGTTTTCAGCAGCGAGGCCTCGGAGCTAAAGCTGGCCCAGAAAAAAAAAAAAAAAAGAAAAGAAAACAAGGAGCGGTTAGAAGCTTTAGTCACTC
>NW_005371386.1:712029-737488 GCF_000412655.1 Myotis brandtii | reverse complement strand
CTGCTCTGTGTGTGACAGGGTAGAGCCATAACCTCTCCATCAGCCCTGCCCCGAGTGTGACAGTGGTGGCGCCCCAACCCCCCTGATGGGCCCTGCTCTGTGCGTGACAGGGGGTGGCGCCGCAACCTCCCCATCGACCCTGCCTTGAGTGTGATAGGGGGCGGTGCCCCAACCCCCCAATCGGCCCTACCCTGAGCGTGACTGAGGGTGGCATCGCAACCTCCCAATCCGCCCTGCTCTGTGCATGACAGGGCGCAGTGCCCCAACTCCCCAATCAGCCCTGCTCTGAGCCCGACCAGGGGCTGCACCTAGGGATTGGGCCTGCCCTCTGCCACCCGGGAGCAGGCCTAAGCCAGCAGGTCGTTATCTCCTGAGGGGTCCCAGACTGCAAGAGGGCACAGGCCGGGCTGAGGGACCCCCCCTCTCCCCCGGAGTGCACAAATTTTTGTGCACCGGGCCTCTAGTATGTATATAATATTAGATATATAATGTATATGTATGAATATTGAGAAAAATATTTTAACAGAAAAAAATCTTGAACAGCCTGGAGCTGAGACTAAAGCATCAAATTATGGCCCCATTACCCTCTCCCACAGGAAGTCGCAAAAATATACCCAAATAAGATTAGCATAATAAGGAAATGTACAAATAGCAAAGATTTTTAAATATGAGGATCAAAATATTTTTTAAACCTCTGATTAAATCAGAGAATCTGTGGAACAGGCCATTGAGGATCCAAGTGACTTCTCAGCAGACACTTTGCTCCTGCGTGTTCTTTTAAGCCCAACCCTGCCTTCTAGGTGGTCCGATGAATGCCCTCAAAGCCTAGATTTTCCCCAAGATTCTTTTCCTTCACTGCTGCAGTCTCCTAGCCTTGCTGCCTCCCTGTAGCCCTCTATTCATGTGCCCCAAGCACTGACTTCTCTTCACTGCCAAGTTTATGACTTATTAACCCTCTGGGAGACAGTTAAAGACCCTGTCCCTCCCTGTAAGGAACTGGTAGAGTTCAGCAGTAGTCCTCCAGAGGCATGTCCCCTGCCTCGGTGATCTAACCTAAAATGCTAGCTTAAATGGTGGGGGTTCTAGATCCTCTGGGAAGAGGGCATTTATGGCAGAGCTATTTAGGGCCGGGCAGGGCTCACAATGACAGCGTGCAAACAACCACCTCCTCTGCTTATGGCTTGTCCTGCCTCCACTATTTACCCACAAGGATAGAGATTCAAAAGCAGAAAATCATGAATAGCATTTTTTTTGCTGCTGCTGGCACACAGCTGAGAATTGACTCAGTTCTCACTATGGAGCCAGGATGTGTCATGCTTGGAAAAGCGATTGCAGCAGTTGAGCTGCTCTCATTAAAATCATAAAATAAACGAAAGCAATCAACACTGCATCCTTCGAAGTCTAGAATAAGGCGGTAGCTCAGAAATTGCTAGTAGGCAGAAAGCTCCTTTTTCACACGGGGGAGAAAAGATTTCAGCTCCTAGTCTAATGCTTGAGTGTTGGAATGCGTGCATACCTATCTAATCATATACCTTACTTCTTTGGCGTTGATGTGCACAAACTCATCAGCCTTGATACATTATAAAGCAGCATCTCCCAGCAATTTTCATCTTTGGTATGTACCCCACAGGGTAGCTTATGCGTTTTCATGAAATGACATGTGAAAGAATTTTCATAGCCATGCTAGTCATATTAGCCCCAAACTAGAAACCACCAAACAACCATCAATAGGAAAATGAATAAAATATATAGCAATGAGAACGAATGGTCTCCAACTTTACACCCAATATAGTTGGATCTCACAACCATAATACTGAGTGAAAGAAGCCAGGTGCAAGAGTACAAATACTGTAGGATGCCACTTAAATCAAGCATACAAATGTTAGTTTAATATGCTGTTAGAAGTCAAGGTAGTGGTTGCCTGTGGAGGCATGTGGTGACTACACAGGAGGCACGAGAGTACTTCTGAGGTACTGGAAATACTGTTTTTTGACCTGGTTGCTGGTTTCATGGGTGCAATCAGTTTTTGAAACCTCACTGAGCTGTAGACTTACGATATGTGTACTTTTTTGCATTTATAATTTAATGAAAATGCATTTGACAGGCATAAAGTTTCAGTTAGGCCAGATGAATAAGCTCTAGAGAGCTGTTGTACAACGTTGTACCTATAGTCAGCAATAATGTATCTTACACTTAAGAATTGGTTAAGGGAGTAGACCTCCTGGTAAGTGTTCTTACCACAATCAAATAAAACTTGTAAAATGTCTTAAATCGTTAGAAAAGATCCTCAGCATCGGACTGTGACAGATGCCTAATGATTGTAAATTGCAGTGAAGGAAATCTAGAAGAGAGGTGAGCGGTTAAGTAGTATAAAGGTGTGTTTCATGGCTAATATCTCTCGAGGAAAGAACTTAGAAAAGTAGAGGAAAGAAAGTGTATCACATTTCAGTATGTCCCTTCTTGGAGAAACCAAGGCAAAAAGATGCCTCACACCAACAGACTTGACTAGCAAAAAGGTCACATGTCAATGCAAGAGGTAACCATCCCATGGAATGTCTTTTCTTCACTAACAGTTATACAGAGGATCATTGTGTTCTTATTCTAAGAAGCAATGAGGATTTAAAGCATTTTCTTTCCCTTGTTTCTCATGCTGATAACTCCCTGGCTCCAAATCCTCACTTAGAACAGGACAATGTGTCTAAGGACTGTGCATAGGATCCCTAAACCCAAGAGAAACCACCCAGATAAATGATGAAGGTTGAGGAAGATGATGGCTGAGAAGTGCTCTGGTGCTGCCTCCAACTGAGGGCACTGGGCCAAAACATAAAGGAGGGCAAGTAGGGTCAGCAATGAAAGGGGGTGGGGGTGGAGCAAGAAAGGGAGTTTGGGGGGAAAATGACTGGGAAGCCAGCAACTTACCAAATTCTCCTGATAGGCAGGCTCTGGGGCCAACTAACTCCTTGTTGGTGCTGTGTCATCAACATTGTGGTTGAGAGGTGCTCAGGTGAAAGTCCTCAAATACTAGAGAAAGAGGAGACAGGGAAAGTGTTTAGAGAGCCACAAATGTCTTTCTCAGACAATTGCACAGCATTTTATAGATACACAAGAGAAAAATCTCTGAGGAAATTGTGACAAGGAAAATGAGAGTCCATTGACTTAACTTCTCCAAAGAACAAAGAACTCCTTGGGGACAAATCGGGTGCCTTTGTAACTCACTGATCTTGTCACCTCTTAAGGTCCCTTTCTCCTAAAGCACTGTTTCTCACACTTTAAGTGCTATGAATGCCCTGGAGATCCGGTTAAAGCACAGATTCTGATTCATGGGTCTGGGCTGGGGCCTGAGAGTCTGTATTTCTAACCATCTCCCAAGCGAAGCTGATGCTGCCGGCCTGTGGACCACGCTTGGAGTGGCAAGGTCTTAAAACAGGGATTTGTTAGTGATTCGAGAGGCCTGATAGGCTCCTCTTATTGGTGTTTGCAAATTTTATTTGCGTATGCACTAATTGTCTCTGGAAGACACTATCAACAGTGTTGTGGGGGGTGGACACTGGCTGATGGAGGACAGAGCTGGGAGAAATACCATTTCCTGTATACTATTTGCACTTTGTGATTCATGAGCCACATGAAGGTATACCCATTCCAGAAATTAAATCAATACATTTACAACAGGGAGGGGGGAAAACAAGAATTCATTTATTGTATCCGGTTTGTTCCGAGGGATTAAAGCAGGCACCAGTATTAATCTGTCTCCACATTTTGATTCATTCCTTAACTTGGTAAGCAAAGCCAGCTCCATTGTGTGGAGACTTAATTAGTATCTAGGAAGCACTAGGCTTTATCACAAGGGTCCCTCATCTTGTCCTGCAGGTGTTGATGGTGAGCGCTGTCATGGAGATCTGGGGCATTTCGGTGACGAACAGTGATGGAAGGGTGCATATTTCAACACAGGCGTGTGTCTAAGATGCAATTCATCAGCAAGATAAAGACTGTTAACATTACAGCTCCCTCTGTCATGGCTTTTCCAGTGCTGAGCACAATCAAAGCAAAGCTGTTAGAATTAGGAAGAGGACTGACATGTGGCACTACTGGCTGAGCGGGAAATGTTAATTTTGGAAGAAGGGGAATCTGTCCTTTAATTGAACAACTGATTTTCAAATACATTTTCAGATACTGATTTCTTTCTTTTTTTAAAGTATATTTTTTTATTGATTTCAGAGAGGAAGGGAGAGAGACATAGAAATGTCTATGGTGAGAGAGAATCATTGATCAGCTGCCTCCTGCATGCCCCCTACTGGGGATGGAGCCTGAAACTGGGGCATGCGCCATTGAGCAGAATCAAACCCAGGACCCTTCAGTCCACTGGCTGACGCTCTATCCACTGAGCTATACCAGCTAGGACCAGTCACTGATTTCTTGAACTTACTATTTATTCATAAGCAGAAAACTTGATTGAAAAGAGTGTTTATATTTGGCAGATATTTATTGATAAACTTTGTAATGAAGTGTAGTATACAAAAAAGTGCACAAATTATAAGTGTGTATCGATTAAGAAAATTTCACAAAGTGAAAACAAACAAGTAAAAAAATCAAGAAAGAGAATATTACCAGACACCCAGAAATCACTCATTATATTCCTCGCCAGTCACTAACACAATACCTTTTTTTAAAAATTCCAACGTTTTATTATGATAGTTTTCAAACATACTGAAAAGTTGATAGCCCTGCACAATACCTATCTTGACTTCTAACAGCATAGTGGTTTTGTGTGGTTTTGAGCATGACAGAATGGAATCATACACTATCGTGCTTTTAAGATTTTAATTAGCAACCTCGTGCTCCCCTTTTCTAATCAGAAAATTGTACATCTTTGTCTCTCCACTTAGAAAGGGTGGCCATGAGTGTCTGGCTGATTAAGTCATTGATCGAAGTACATCCCGGAAACCACTGTGATCTCTTTCAAGCGAGTTGCATGAGAGAACATCACCCCCAAATTACAATGCCTCTCTATAAAAGGACACATCCCAGGACAGCGTCTTTATCTCCATCCTCTTTCCAAGTCATCAATTTTAAATTACCAAGTGACCCAGGGGCACTACAGATTCCAGGTCTGCAATTCTCTTCAGAGTCAGGAAAAAGAGTGGAGAAGATAAATCTTCCGCCTGTCAGCGGACCCTGAAACCACAATATCCCTGTTAACCTCGTTAGGAAGAAATTCCATTCTCTTATACTCTGGGGAGGAGAGGAGATGCAGCCCCTGAAATTAGATTCTCTTCTCTGCTGTCGCAAGATGGGGCAAGACCAGGGGCAACTTCATTTTGGATTTAGCGGGTGACTAAATGGGGTGCCTAAGGGATGTCTTTTGGGTGAGGAAACTCTGGGCAGGGAAGATGTATAAAGTGGCACAAAGAAGACTTGAGAATAAAATGCTATAAAAGCAATTGATGAAGTTGTTGACAGAACAGAGACTTGGAAATCTAGTTATGTGGTATGGATGTCAGAAATCGGTGCTATTTATGACCATACAGAGGATACT
This sequence comes from Myotis brandtii, assembly GCF_000412655.1. NCBI lineage: Eukaryota > Metazoa > Chordata > Mammalia > Chiroptera > Vespertilionidae > Myotis > Myotis brandtii. Next base: position 731,955 of record NW_005371386.1, on the reverse strand, counting down.
GGAGACCAAAAAAAAAGCAGCGTCGTTACTTTCCCATTTTTCCCCTCACAAAATCTCTCTAACTGAAGTCTACCTCACTCCATGTCAAACCCAGCAAAACTGAGGGGGTAATAATAGCCATGGGGAAGGATTTAAAGAACAAGAGCCCATTTTTATCACAACAGGAGAGGTGAAAGCTTTGTTCTGGGTCCAGAATAAAATCATGATGGCTGTAGAATGTAAAGATTTAATACCAAATGTTTACCCAATGCAAAGTCCTTCTATAACATCCATATGTACATTACAGAGCCTGACATCTTGATAAAGTAACATTTCCCATCTTATTTTAGGTCCCAGAACCCACTGGTGGTGTCATGGGCCGTACAAGGAAGTTGTAGCAACTGGGAAGCTTTCACGGGGTGTCTACTTCAAAGTTGGCACAAATTGGGGTATATTCCCTGACCTTAGGGACCTCACCATTGGGATGAGGGGGTAAGCATCACCTGGAAGTTTGTTAGAAATGCAGAATCTCGAGCCCCTCGCCACTCCTGAATCAGAATGTGCATTGGAATAAGATTCCCAGGTGGTTCACACCCATATTTTAAGTCTAAGGAGCTTTGAGCTTAAATGACACTCTAACTCAGTTACTCTCAGCCCTGTCTGCACATTAGGACATTCTGGAGAACATGAAAAGTCCTAGTTCCCAGTAGAGTGGTAACTCACATGAAGACCTGGGGTCGGAGCATTCCAGCCACAGGGAAGAAGCAGGGCAAAGGCCATGAGGTAGGAACAGTCTTGCTGTAGGCCAGGAACAGCAAGTAAGGCGGAGCAACGGAAAGACTGTTGGGAGTTGAGGTAGCAAGAAATGCCATTCCAAAGCAATGGACTATTTAGACTATTGGGACTAGTAAGGATTTCATTCGATGGGAAGCCATTGGTTGGGTCTTGAACAGGGACTAGTTTGTAAGCATTCAGTATAAAATACTTAAGCCCTGAGTGAAATTGTGATGTTTTCTAATTGTTGGGTTGGTTTTTTCACTCCCTTGTTCCCTTACCCCATTAAAAAGCAAAACATAACCCGTATAGTATTAACTGAGAGTAGTCTATTTGATCCTCTTCTAGGATTCTTCTTGGGCTGCTCCCTCTCCCTCCTCCAACAATAACTCTATAAAGTCCTTTTTGACCAAACCCTCACTAATGTTCCCCTGGGAGAACTCACTTAACATTCAGTTAGATGAGCTCTGAGTAGAGTCTGTGTGCATGGCTCTTGTCCTCATCCTGAAAAGGACCTGCCTCACTTCTCCCTCAGAAACATAACTCTGGGTGATGGGATGACAGTGCAAAGTCAAAAGAAATGAGGGATGGAGCGTGGCTGGCATGGCTGAATTGTTGAGCATTGACTTATAAACCAGGAGGTCATGGTTCGATTCCCGGTCAGGGCTCATGCCTGGGTTGCAGGCTCAATCCCCAGTGTGGGGAGTGCAGGAGGCAGCCAATCAATAATTCTCTCTTGTCATTGATTTTCTATCTCCCTCTTCCTCTCTGAAATCTAACCAAAAATATTTTTTTAAAAAGAAATGAGGGATGGAGAAGGACGGGGTGCAAAGTCTGGGAGATAATTCTCAAAGACTGCCGAATCCGGCAAAGACAGTAAATACCATCCAACACAGTTTTTCCCACTTCATAGATTTGGAAAGTGAGATCTGGAAAAGTGAGGTTATTTTATTTGCCACGGATGTAGAGCTAACTTGTGGCCAAATCCAATCTAGAACCCAGGACCTCAATGAAATTGCCTGTCCTCTGAGGAGTGCTAAACCTGCTCTTTATGAATATAGTTTGCCTCCAGACAGCTTGACAGCATCCCACCCCCTGAGCCTATAGTGTGGATGTCTGGCCCTGTCCCTGTCCTTGGAGCTTCTGTGACTATCCCAAAGATTCTCACTAGAGTCAGGACAAGTGCAGGAAACATGTAAATGTCAGAAGACCTTAGAGGTGGTGGAGTAAAAAGAACTCAACTGGTGGGGTATTTCCAGGGGCTTCCCCAATTTCATACACCTGAATCATTCCAGCAGACCAGCAAGAAACCCAAAGGAATCACAATTTATAAGACCCTTCGGAGAGGTGGCTGCCAGCCCAAGAAGGTCTCCTAGAACTTTTCCTTATCCCATGTTTCCTAGGGTAACCCTGGACCTCATAAACAAGCCCCAGTAATCAGCATGTAGCCCAGCAACCTTCATTGGACTTGGATGTAATGGTCTTCACTGTCAAGCAAATTCTGGGCAAGAGCAGTATGAGTGGATCCCCAGTGTAGGAACCACTCAGGGTCCACTACCATGGCACCTCCTGATTTTCCTGGATAACAAGTCACTCCAAAATTTAGTAGCTTAAAACAATAAGCATGTATTAATTCTCTTGTTTCTGTGGGTCAGCTGAAAGTTTCTTCTGGTCTGGGCTGCCTACCCATGTGTCTGGTAGCTGGCAGGGTAGCTGGTGTAAGGGGGGCCATAGATGGGAAGGTTCATCTCTGCTTTATAGAATCCAGTAGGCTAGCCTGGGCTTCTTCACGTGGTGGACTCAGGGTTGCAAAGAGCACCAAGAGAGGGCAGATTACAAAGGGCAGGGGCTATTCAAGATTCTGCTTGTGTCATATGTGGTACTATCCCATGGCTAAGTCCAGATTCAAAGGGTGGGAAAACAGACTCCACCTCTTGATGGGAGGGGCAGCACAGTTAATATGCAAATGACTGATATAGAACAAAATTCAACCGAGTAAATCTGAAGCTCCAATTTGCAGCAATTCATGAATGGGCAGCATCCCATAGAAGGGCACCCCTAGGGGTGGTACAAATGGAAAGTTTTTATAGAAGAGTAGATCAAGGGAACTATTGGTGGGGGAAAGAAAGGATTATTTTTAGACCAGAACATCTTCATGTGGTGGGGGGAGGGAGAGGGAAGAGAACAGCAAGGGTTTTTATCATGCAGATTGCCTATTCTTTCTATGGAGGATGGAGAGAGCCCACATGACAGATTACCTGTTAGCCACAAAATTCCAGACTGGTTGATTAAGATTATGTTTCTGGGAGAGGTTGAAATAGCAGTTAGATCGGGTATTAAATATATGTTTGGTATCTTGAGCCTTAGCACAAGTGACGCCATTTTGGACCTGTGGTTTTCTCTTTAACAGGGCATACATATGAAGATGGGAGCAATTTGTGGCTTTTTTTTTCAATCAACCACAGTGTCTGTGGCAAAAGAAATGCTCTCTAGGAGCACTTTGTCCAGAACCCTATAGGCATAAACTTCCTTCCTCACCCCATGAACAACAGAGTGTTTCTCTTCCTTGTTTCCCACGGTCACTTGCTTTGCCTCTTAAGTAATTGGGTCCCACAGAGACATCGCAATATTCAAACATGATAAAATTCCAATAAAAATAGCTAGTGTTCCATATTATCCACTGATTTATATATTATACTAGAGGCCCAGTGCACGAAATTTGTGCACGGTTAGGTTCCCTAGCAGCTGCTGGCTGCCGGCCAGGGCCTTCCTTCCCCAGCTGCCTGCCACCGCTGCCGGCCGGGGCCTCCCTTCACACCCTCCTTGGCCTGGTGCCACCCGCTCACCTGCTCCACCATCTGACAGTGGTCCCACTCTCATCAGGGCCCATCAGGACTGGCAGCACCTCCACTGCCGCCCACTGCCAGCGCCACATCACTGACACCCGCCATGTTCCATGCCGTCCCCTGGTGGTCAGCACACGTCTAATTCCTGGTAGGTCGAACTCCCACCTGTGGGGACAATTTGCATATTAGCCTTTAATTATATAGGATAACACTAGTTGTTTTTATTCTCAGGATCATTCATGCATTCAATAAGTAAAATTTTTAAAAATGTATTTGTTTCTCTGTGAAAGAGATTTTACAGGACAGTTTTACTCAGAGAGCCTGCTTGTGGGCAGTGGCTTTCTGCACAGTAGCAATGCTACAAATTATATTTAGCAAATCAACATGCTATAAGACAGAAGTAAACTAAATTAGAAATATAATGCTTGGCTGGTTGTTTATTGCTTATATTATATATTTTTCACACATCATCTTGTGGATGTTTAAAGGTCAGGATTGCATTTACACTTGAGTTGTCTAAAATAAGAATGCCATAACCAGGAAATTCAACACTGTACTTTCCTATGCGTGCTCTATTTTCTCTCTGGCCAAGTCCTCAAGTATTCAGAAAACATACAACCTAGCATATATTCTGGGATACGGGAGTGAGATGGTGTCAAGGAGACTGCAATGTTTTGTTAATGTTGCAAGTTTCTAAGAATAAGTAGACTCTCATTAGTACTGGTGACATTCAATATATTTAAATTTGGAAAGACTTAACCTTGGCTCTTCTTGTTGTTGTATAGGTCTAGAATGTTGTGAAGTAGCTCAGTCAAATGCAGCCCATCTATTCCAATCATAAAGAAAACAAACAAAATCCACCAGGAGTCTGTTTCAAATGCTAACCTCCTCTCATAAGTAGCTCTCCAGGTAATATGTGAATTCACTCTTCTAGCAAAAGCATCCATGAGCTGTATTAGCTGCCCTTACAGGTCATCTGTATGCACCATATGTGTGTGCATGGAGGTAAGTGCATCTTCGTATCTGCATAGGAGTTTGTTTGTTTTTCAGATGTAAAGTTACATGAAGTTCCAGCCTCTATCTAAACATATCCTCTTTCTGGGTTTAAATACATAAGTCAGCCCTAGCTGGTTTGGCTCACTGGATAGAGCATCGGCCTGTGGACTGAAGGGTCCCAGGTTTGATTCAGGTCAAGGGAACATGCCTGGGTTGCAGGATCAATCCCCAGTAGGGGGCGTGCAGGAGGCAGCCAATCAATGATTTTCTCTCATCATTGATGTTTCTATCTCTCTCTCCCTCTCCCTTCCTCTCTGAAATCAACAAAAATATATTTTTTAAAATAAATAAATACATATGTCATTAACAATACAATACAGGGGTTACTGAACTTTTCCCATAAAGGGCCAGATAATAAATGTTTTAGGCTTTGCAGGCCATATGGTCTCCCACAACTACTCAATTCTGCCATGATAGTGTGAAAGAGGTCACGGACAATCTGTAAGCACATGGATGTGCTGGGTTCCAATAAATCTTTATTTATGGACACCAAATGCAGTGTGTGCATGTATCTCATTGGATTGAATGTTTCTGTCTGATACAGAGAAGGCTGGATGCCTCCACGTCCAGATAAAAGCTCATCTCATTGTGGATGGATTAAGCAAGTCTAGTGAATCTTTTGATGTTATTTTGCCATCCAATGCCTTGTGATTTTTTTTTTTTGTAGAAATATTTTGCTGGATTTTTTTTAGTAGCAGCTGTAACTTTTAAAGTGGCTGTTTGAATAGTAAACCTATTTTGATTTTCTTTCCCGTTTTTTAAGGTGATACGACATCAATCTATTCTGAGTGGTTAAAGGCCCCCCTGAGGTTCTTTTGAGGTACTATCGCTAAGGTATTATTTACACCCTCCTTCATTCCTGTGTTATATAAATACTTACCACCTAAAAAATAGCTGCATGAATCTATACTTTTCAGTGTAAGCCTTTTCCTTCTTCAGGTTAACCATGAATTCATGTTGGGGACTTACTGGGCACTGGATTTGGTACCAGATATTGTAAAAGGTACAAATATGAGTGGGACATGCCCAATCTCAAGGCGTTTACACTTGTCCTGAGGGAGAAGAGCCCAAACAGCAATAACTACTAAATGGAATAGAAGATGCACACTGAGGTTTAGATGGAAGGTTTTAGATAATGGAGAAATTACTTACTGCAGGCCTCAGAGCATCAATTTTAGTCTCCTTTGATGTCCATAGTAAAGTACTGGCTGCTATTTTCCACTTAACCTGATAAAATGAGGCAGCCTCTTTCTGCTTTGGGGTCAAACTATGAAGTTTTAAACTATGAAATTAAAAGTAAGCCCTGGCTGGTGTGGTTCAGTTGGTTGAGCATCATCCCATGCACCAAGAGGTCACCAGTTAGATCCCCTGTAAGGGCACATGCCCGGGTTGTGGGCTCAATCCCCAGTATGGGGTGTGCAGGAGGCAGCCAATCCATGGTACTTTCTCATTGATGATCTCTCTCTCTCTCTCTCTCTCTCTCTCTCTCTCTCCCATCAATAAAAACCTTTTTCCAAATGTTTATTCCAACCCTGGCCAGTGTGGCTCAGTTGGTTAGAGTGTTGTCCCATGAACCAGGAGGTGGTGGCTTCAATCCCTGGTTGGGGAGTGTGTGGGAGGTAACTGATGGATGTTTCTCTCTCTCTCTCCCCGTTCCTCTCTCTAAATTCATTTTTAAGAAATTTCAATGTGTATTCCCTACCCCTATCAAATTGACTCAATATCCTTTTTTTAAAAATCTTCACTCAAGGGGTGAGGATATTTTTTCCAATTTTTTTTAGAGAGCAGAAGGGAGGGGGAGGGGTAGAGAGAGAAACATCAATGTGATAGAGACGCATCAATTGATTGCCTCACACTTGCACCCTGACCGAGACTGTGATTGAATCTGCAACCAAGGTACATTCCCTTGACTGGGAATTGAACCAGTGGTCCTTCAGTCTGCAGGCCAATGCTCTAACCATTTGGCAAACCAACCAGGGCATGACTCAGTATGCTTGCAGGGAATAAAAGGCTAAAAAAAGAGATGTTATTGGAAACATGGCCAGTTTTCTGTTTTGACTTGATTACTTATCACATAAAAAATTTACTCATTAATTATGAAAAAAATAAATCCATTGAATTGAAGAATTAGTGTGACTGATTTGGGGAATGTAAATTGAATTGATTGTTTGGTCGAATCGACTGCTCAGTTCAAACTGGCAGAGCTAAAACCTAGTTAAGTTCAGCCTGGGCACAGATGGCTGCAGGTTAAAGTTATGGTGCAGTTATTAAGGATCCGAGATGAGAGGAGGTAATGGGGTTAAGAACTGAATAAGCAGTTAAGATTTGGAAGATCTGAGATGTGGTCAGGGGAGGCAGTGGGGTCAAACCAAAAATCTAAACCGGAGATCCCACAAGAAGACATTCGAAGGGACTAAAAGGAAAGATGCAACTCGGCAGAGAATCAAATTAAAGGTGAGGAAAAACCTTGACACAAAGAAGCAAAGGCTTGTCTTCACCTATGACTTTTTACTCTTCTCCAGCGAAACCCTGGACCAAACCCCTGGGCTGTTCCAAGCGTTAATGTTTATGAACACCTGACTCCACCCAGTAAAGAGAAAACTGTAGTTCCCTGAAGTAGAAGCTGAAGAAAATATTCTTTTATGTGGCTTCTTTAAGCCTATCACCAGAAAGTCATTTTTTAAAAAGACAGACACCAAAATTAAATTAGCATTTAATTTAGCAAAGTATGAGCTTTAACTATTTGGATTAAACTCCAGCTAAAGATGGATCCTGAGACACCTGTGAATGGCCCGGAGAATATAGTATAAATCAAGAGTTTCAAGCTTTTAGTTCTAACTCTACAATTACTTAAATGACCTCTAGAGAACTCGAAATAGGTACATTTCTGTCTTTCCAAGCTGGCACTGTTTCTCTTCCTTATAAAGGACTTTATGTGTGAGTCCTCTGATAAAAGGTATTGCTCTGATATGTGCATATGCTGTTGGAACATAGCTCATCACCAGCAGTTCAGCCATGAAGAGTTGTATCTACAGAAGATCACAGTGAAATTGAAAAGAGCAGGAGCTGGCCCATGGAGGGATCTAATGGACCGGCGGCTGTCAGCTCATTGTTTAAACACTTGCTTTTCCTCAATAGTGATTCCCCCCACCCCTGAAACTGGCTCAAACCAACATCTGACCCTTTTGTGATTATTTATATGGACTGTTGGTTTACTGCAGAGCACTTGAAATTGAAAAGACAAAAGCTTTCTTCCAGTGTTAAAACAAAGCAGCTTCTGACTTGCTCTGAAAATGCACATTGTGGAGATTCTTATCTGGATGAGCCTTTGATTTCCAGCCAAGTTTAGAGGATGGTCTAATAATAAACCAGCAAAGCAGCTTGAGTAGTAAATTTACCTAGAGTTTTTCCGAGAATGTGGAGATAAAATCCAAAAGAGAAATTCTCAAAACAATCCCCAAACCAATAAATTCCACTCCTCCACCTCCCCCATGATGAAAAGGAAAGCACAAAAGAACAAGCCTCTTTGTATTAGTAAGAGTGGGTTATTTTATCTCTCTCCCTCTCTCTTTTTTAAATAACACTTATGGGCTGTTTCTGATTATTAAAAAATACATACTGATTGTAGAAAGTTGGAAATACCCATAATCCCACCAGTCTAAATAACCCATTTTTTTCTGTAGATATCTCTACTGTTTTTTACTTAATGAAAGTTTTATCGCACTGTGTGTACAATTCCCAGAGTAAGATATTCCCGAAAAGGTAGTGAAGGTCAGTTGAATCTTCAAGAAACATCAACTGTGAAGGTTAGTTGATGACAACACTTCTCTTTTACAATTTTTCCCGTGGTTTTTGCCAAATGTAATACATCTTGCAACATCAAAAGAGACAGTGACACTTTATCAAAGAGAAAAACAGTCAAGTTTGACACACACAGAATTGGGGTGGAATCAAATGCTGGTCTTAGCCTTTTGACAGGTCCTCTATGTTAATCAGCAAAAAAAAAAATGTGAGCTTCTCATTTCATTCTATTCTACCCCTAAACCAATTTAACTTCCACTTATCTGGGCCCCAGTGATAATGAATGCAAATAGAAGATGTGCTTCAGAAGGAGCTGGCGGAATCCAAATAAAATGTCTATGGCATGTGAGTATGTGTGTATGAGTGCATACGTACCTGTGTATACACACTCATTTGTAATAAGCACCCCAGAGTAAAGGCATTTTAGCTTCCTGAAGGGCAACACCAAGTCATCATGATCTACGTATGATACAAGCTACCATTTACTAAGTACTAACTACGCTCTGTGCTAGCGATTCTGCTTGCATTATTGAATTGAGTCAAATTTTTTCTTGATCACACCATTAAAACTGCAATCTACCCCACCACTCCCTGTCCAGTACTCTTGATTTCCTTTAACCATACTCTACTGTGCACTGCTTTCCATAACATATCACCTTTTAACATACTTTATAATTTACTTATTCATTGTGTTGATGATATTATTATTGTCTGTCTTTCTCCCAATGTTGCCAGTTTTGTTCATTGAGGGAACTCAAGATTCTAGAACAACTTCTGGCACAGAGTGGGGTTCAATCATATTTTTGAATGAACAAATGCATGAATGCATTATTTCATCTTTACCACAACCCCTTGAGATTGACATTATTATCTCCATTTTAGAGAAGAAGAAGCTGCAAAGAGGTTGCAGAATTTGCCCATGGTCACATAGCTGGTAAGTAATACAATTTAGTTTTGAAGTTGGATCTCTCTAGACTCCAAATCCTGTACTTTAAAGAGTAAGCCCCAGACCAGTGTTGTTCCATGAACTGTTTTTTTATGGTTGAGATAAGTGAAATTGAGAGTAGGCATTTGAAAACATTTATAACAATTTGACATTGCTGCAACATTCAAGAAAGAGCACACAATGGACTTGGCTCATTGAACAGGACGTGGACCAGCTTGGATGTTGTCACACTCGCCTGGTGAGTTACATGTGCTAAAAGCTTCACACAAGACATACACAGTAAGACCACATTACAATAAAACGTCGACAGAAGCAGATATTCAGTTTTTCACACATAAACATTAGTGCTGTGCAGGCTTCTAATAAAGTAGCCCTTCAGTTTGCTAAGATTAAAAAGCCATATACAACTGCCAAGGCATTACAGAAAGACACAACAAAGGTATTTGCTTGGAAATGTTGGATGAATTGCTGGCCCAAGTATCTCTTTGCAACAACAGAAACAGGCTAGTTTATGGAAGACCAACTCATAGAAAATATAAAGCAAGCAAAGTGTTCTCCATTGCAACTTGTTATTATTAGAAGATATTAATATAGCAATTTTTAGCATATGTACAACTTCAATATGTTGGCAATATTATGGAAGGCTTGTTTTTTCAACCTTGTTGCTGAAAATACTATTAGCACTGTGTTGTATAAAACTATGGAGACAAATGTTCTGTATAAAACATTGTCAACAAATGTGGTTTAAAGTTTAAGTTTTATATAAAAGTAATCTGATGGCTCAGCTGCAATTACAAGACAACCTAAGTAGGTACTAAGATTAAGGTGTCCCTGGAATGTAAATTACTGCACTCTCCTGCATTGAGATACTTTTGCTAGGAAAATAATGTCAACTGAACTAAACAGTGTGCTGACTGATGTGCTAAAATCAGAATTACATAACAGCTTATGCATTACATTTCAGATTATTCTCTATATTTTGTGATAACATAGAAGCTGAACATAAACAATGATTATTGCGTGCTGGGTATGATGATCATCAAGAGGAAAGTCCTGCCAAGACTGAACTGTGGAATAAACTCAGTGTTTCTGCAGAATAAGAAGCCAGCTTAACACAACTTTTTAAAAATTTGAATTAGCTTGTTTGATTCTTTTGTTATATTTTCAGTATATTTGTTTTTAGCTAAGCCCTGTACTTATCCCATGCAAGGACATAATACATGTTTTTCAGTGGCCTATACGATCTAAAAACCAAAGCAAAAATTAGAGCCTTGGAAGAACAAAGTTTTTATAGATTGTTAATTTTGCAATTATCATCAACAGGTAAGATATTAATATTGCACATCTGCAAATAGTTTTCTCTGAATACCTTACAAATTTGATACAACACTTTTTACCATATTTTTAAAAAATTCACACACATGAAATTCATGAATCTTAATCCTTCTCTTTCATAAAAAGATAATTTAAGAGAATAATTCTTGGATTTCTGGTCAAGATGGTGGCATAGGTAAATGAGGTACTCACATTATCCCACAACCATGTCAAAATTACAACTAAACTACAGGACAACCATCATTTGGAACAACCTGAAATCTAGCTGAATAAAAGTCCTACAATTAAGATTATAAAGAAGAAGCCACATTGAGACTGGTAGGAGAAGCAAAATGGGCTAGTTCCACACTTATGTGTGCAAGATAAAAATCAGGAGGGATATCTCGGCTACAGAAGTCCCCCTGAAGAGCCAGGGATCTCAGATCACACCAGACTCACAAGCCCAGAGCTGAGAAGAGAAGTCCCCATAACTTCTGGCTGTAAATATCAGTGGGTATTGAGGCTGAATAAGATGGAGGGCTACTAGAGTCCCAGGCAGATCCTCTTAAAGTGTCCATGCATGGACTTACTCCGACTGGCTACCTCTGAGTTCAGCACTGAGATAGCAGCTTGAAAGGCACCAGGGACATACAGGGAGGAACTGAGGTGTCTGGCATCAGGACAAGAGCTGGAGGGGAGCTTTCTCCCAGACAAAAGTGCTGGCAGAGGTCATTATTCCTTTGATGAGCCCTTTCCCCACAAAGCCAGTAGACAGGAGCCATATATGAGTCTCCATCAACCTGGCCCACACTGTTTGCCCTGTCCTAGTGATTCCCTGAGACCCCACACCACCAAACTTACAGGCCCACCCAATCTCTTTCCAGTGCTTTTCCTGTACCAATGGCCTGTCGTGACTCATGCTTCAGACATTCCTAAAATCTCTCAAACAAGCAGCATGTGGCCTCAGTGTATCCCATACCTCTCGCTAAATAGCCCCAGGCCCAGCACCAGCAGCAGCTGGCCATGGTTTGCAGCTTAGCCTCTCCTGGGCACCTCCAAGCCCATCCCAAGTAGCATCCAGATGTAAACAGTTTGGTAGCTCAAACTGTGTGACCCTGGACAGAACACAGATGGTGGCTGACCTTGGTCTGCACCTTCCAGGAGGCCCTAGAGCCAGCGTACCCAGTGGATCACTTCAGACCACGTCAAAATACCACCCAATCACCCAACACACTCAAGAATCAGACTCAATGGGCACCATAGCTCCACTGAAGTAAGTCCTGCTCTTGTGGGGTGGGCACTGGCACAGCTGATCCTCCACAGTGGTCAGTGGTCAAAGCCAGTTCTTGCAGCTGATCGGCCTGGGCGTAAATCCCTCCCATTAATATGCCAACAACAACTAATTTTACCATAAGCTAATTGAAATAAACAAGAGTTAAGTTCCTACGGCATCTCATCAACGTTATAATGAAATGATGTTGAACAAAACTATGCTATTCAAGGACTTGCTGTAGTTGGGAATATTAGAGTGAACAAGGCACCACCTGCTCTCAGAGTTTAGTGCAGGAAACAGAAAATAAAAAAGACAATCTACATGTTCTTGTTTTCTACCGACACATAACAAACAACCCCAAACTTAGTGGCATGTAGTGGGTGTCCCGGGGGGGCAAGTTCAAGCTGCCTTTTGGGCATCCCCTCACCTAGAAGCACACAGAGCAATGCTGCTGTCTGCCCTCAGAAGAATGTATCTTGGGGAAAGGTCTGTTAGAGAGGTAAGGGACCTTTTGAATAAGGGAGTCTTGAGTCCCAGATATCCTGAACAAGACTGGCTACATACTTTGTGTGGCCCAATGCAAGATGAAAAGGCAAATCCCCTTGCTCTGAAAGTAGGGAAAAAGGCACTGTTAAGGTTACTAAAATAATAGTCTGGGGCCTGTTTCCCTGGAGCAGCTCCCTATTGCTGGAGAAGAAACGTGCCCCGGATCCTTTCAGGATTAATTTATTCAAAAAGGAAATAATAGAAAAATACTCAACATGCAAAAGTCTCGTGAAGAAAATGAAGGAAAACCACAGAACATGCCAAAGGCCGAGGAAGACCACCCTTCAGAAGATGTACCACCCTTCAGAAGGAAATCCTCCACCTTCCGAAGAAGGTGTAAGCCAGGAAGCAGAAGGAAACCTTAGAAGCGGGCTGACTCAACCTGTGCAGGCATTCAAAGAGGACACTCCCATTAGGCATTTGGACCCTGAAGAAATGCTAAGAGGAGTAGATGAGATGGAAAGGCATCCGGAAGACATAAGAAGAGTAAGAAACAAGTTTGTGATGCTGCATTGGAAGCAAAGACATTCACACAGACGACCTTATCCTGTGTGCTTTAGGCCTTGAATTCTTTTTTTTTATCTGATAGTAAAATCTGGCCCCTACTTTCTATTAGCATATTCTGATGTATCTTCTACCTTTGTTTTACTTTTAATCATCTGGTAGAATTTTGTTTTAGATAGTTTCCTTGTTAACCAGCATCTTACTGGATTTTGTATTTTGACCTATTCTCCAGGTCTATTTTTCAATTGGGAAGTTTCACACAAATGCATGAAAATATGTTCATTTCATATTGTGAAGTAACATAAGTTGCAAAGCATATTTAGTATCAGCTCACATATGTACAATAAAAATCCCAAATTGTGTGTGTGTATACATACATACATACATACATACATACATCAAAAAATTTTTTAAAAAAGGTTATTAAAATATAAAGTTTACTAGAGGCCCTATGCACGAAGATTCATGCAAGAATGGGCCTTCCTTCCCCTGGCTGCTGGAACTGCCTTCGCTTGGCCCGGAGCCGCCTTTCCACCTTCCCATGCTGCCCAGAGGCCCAGAGCGGCTGGGGGGGTGCAGAAGGCCTGCGTTGTCACCATGGCGATGATGCAAGCATCCTGCCCTGTCCCCGGCCGCTTGGCACCTGCATATACAAATTAACCCGCCATCTTTGTTGGGCTAATTTGCATACTCACTCCTGATTGGCTGGTGGGTGTTGCGAAGGTACAGTTAATTTGCATCTTTCTCTTTTATTAGTGTAGATTTCTTTCTTCCATGGTCTGCCTCAACTTGTCATGGTGCTGTTTATTGACTATTTAATGCCATTCTGAGTAAAGAAAAAAATTTAAAATTTAAATTATTAGCATGAATTTTACTGTTCATCTTTATAGTGTACAATGCCAGTTTTAAATGGAAACATAAGAGCTTTTAACTCATATGAAGAATCACCAAAATGATACAATTTACATAACAATGGGAAGCCTGCACAAAATTAACTTAATTGTTTTTATTTCACTTCCTGATATGTGCACATTCCAGCAATACTCTCTTACTTTCAGTGTACTGATGAGTAAGAAAGAACTGAAAGAAACAGGAATCCTGTGTTAGCCTATTTTTCCTTTTCCTTCTGTATCTTCATTTTTCAACAAAAGTGGTTAGTTAATGCAGACAAGTAAATGAGTAAGAAAGGATATGATAGGGTTCCTTGCTCATTTGTGCTTTCTTAGAATTACCTTCTTTTTGCACTCAACGCAAGTTCTAGTTCAAGTAGGAAGCAGTTTGCACCCTCACTTCCTCAATCATAGATATAACAAACATAGCTCGTACTTGCTTTGAGTCTCACTAAACTCCCACACATGTGAGTCCACCAGCAATCTGTGCTCATGGGGCACTGTAACCCTATATGCTAAAGGGGTGGCATGAACAGCAGAGATGTAGCATATAAAAGATATACTGTGTCTCCTCTGCTCACGTGCATCTCCATTGTCACATCAGACTTCATTCACAAAACACAAGTTTAAAGCTAAAATTATTAAGACTTTCAAGACAGTAACAACAGAGCCTTAAATAAAGGGTGGATCTTCCTGAGCACAGGGCCCTGTATGACTGCACAGGTGGCATGCCCTTGGCCTAGAAGGGTGGACAAATAGTCTCTTCATTGACACAAGCTCTCAGTGGGATATCTTTGTGCCATGGACTCCTTCCTTACCCTCTGGCAAGGGCTGTGACCAAAAGAGGACCCAAGAAGGACCCTCATAGGGCAGGTCCCAGGCCAGCAACCCTGTTCCTTGGGCCCGGGGCTTATAAGCCAGACAGATGGTGACTTCTACCCCGAAAGGAAAGATGGTGGAAGTGACAGATTTGAGGACAGAAAAGATTTATTGTGTCCTCAACCAAGCACATTGTACAGACTCAATACATATTGATGAATAAATGAATACACATAAAGCAAACATGTGGTTATACAATGGAACAGGTGAGGGCATGTATTTTGATGAAATACCTGACTTAGATGGGGAATGCAGGCCTAAGTTCAACGTCAACTCTCTCTCCTGTTCATTACAATGCAATTTTGCATATGCTCCAATTGTGTACCACTTATCCTGGGCTATCACACCCACACAAAGAACCACCAAAGTACCATGTTCCGTCTTCCTTTTTATATATGATTTTTAAAATTACCCCAGCTAACAAAATACTGAGCTCTGTGCTTTCTTGCCTCAATTATGTTTTTCATCATTATATTCCTTCTTCAACCTTGAGACTTACTTTTCTTAAATTGCATTCCCCACATCTGGGATACGAACCATTCTGTTGATACAGCAAATGCATATGATAAGGGAAATGTGCATCTGTTTTAATTCTCTAAAACCCAGGCAAGATTTGACCAAACAAATCACTAGGCCATTCAAAATCCCACTTATTTTTTCATTGAGTGTATTCACACAGAACTGGTAAGAAGTCAACACTAAAGAAGAAAATGTTGTTCACCTATTTTTTTTCCTTAAAATATTTGGATCCTAATTGTATGCATTTTTTCAGTTTGGTTAAGAAAATGAATCTGCTGAAAATGTCCCACCACCAAAGAAAAATATTCATACACTTACTGAAAGCAAATAACCCACCAACAAGCCTTGAACTTTGAGAAGAATGAGACTTTACTTACCATTGCCACCCTCTCTGTTCACTTTCATAGGTCTAATGAGTTGAATATAAATATTGCCTCTAGTTTCCCTTTTTGTTCTGATTAGTGTATCTTAACAGGCTACCTGTACTTGGTCCCCAACATCTCAACACATGCCTATGAGTACCTAACCTTTATAGAGAAAAAATAATGTTTTCCTACTACACTTTGAAACCTTCAGAAATTTTCATTTCACTTTCATGAATGAATCTCAACCCTGGGCTTTTTTTCTTCAAAAAGGAGAGTCTTGGTTGGAAGTCCTAACTCCTGTCTAGTATGTAATTTCCATTACCTTCAACAATTTTAAAGCTATCTAATCAATAGAGATAATCCCAGATTTTAAAAGGCTATGCTAATTGCTCTGATTCCTTTTATTCACTAAATCCTCCTTTATTTCACCCTTCCTTAAAAGAGAATGGTACTTTTTTTTTTTCTTTAGGAATCAATAAACTCTCCCAGAGCCATTGAAGCTTCCAGAAAAGGCAGACAGATAAAAATTTTTATTTTATCTTAACTTCTTTCCATATTCATTGATCCCAAATGCTCAAAGACACAAAAACAAGACTGTAGCTTCTAAAAAATTACAGCCACCAGAGCTCAAAGTCATTAGTTAGCCACCTCTAGTATAAATGGTTGGCCTGTTTTTGATGCATAGGAAGTGCTACATCATGATATGTTGATTGTTTGATTGATGTTGAAAAGGCAAGTGCCTGAGGGTAAATGTGAATTTTTTTCTTATCATTGTATCCTTTACAACTGCATGAAATACATAATTTTCTATAAATCACTCTCAAAATGGATTGTATCATTTTCATGTTTCTGAGAAAGGCAATTTGGACCAGTTCTCTAGCAATTTGAAATGGAAATTTGACTGATGACAAGGCAGTTCAACATCAAATAGCCTTCACAAACATTTAGTGAGAAGTAGCTATGGGCCAGCCACCTTACCAGATACCAGACATAGAAGGACACCTAAAATTGAGTCCTTGATTTCTGAGAGTTCACAGTGAAGTGGGAAAATAGTAGTAGAAATAATCATCATGAAATGTGCAGAGTTGTAATACAGGTAGTATGTGCAGAGTAATACAGTGACACAGAGGCCCAGTAACAATGGGTGGGGATTCAGTAGAGTGGTTAAGATCATATTTAAATTTCAGATCTGTCATTCACTGTTTTGACTTGCAAGTTATTTGCCTCTCTGTGTCTCAGTTTCCTCCTATGTAATAGTTAAAATGATAGTACCTATCTCATAAGGTTATTGTGAAGAGTGAGTAACTCAGAACAGTGTCTGGAACATATCACTCAACAAACATTAGTCATTGTTAATACTATCAGATTATACATAAAAGGGAGTCTGAGATTTAACCTACAAAAGTAGATGGAGAAGTGCAGTCTTCATGTAACAAACATGTGTGGGAAATCCCACTCTGTGGCTGGAGAACAGACTAAAAGGATGGAAATCCACACTAATAAAAGACAAAGATGCTAATTGACCATACCTTCGCTACACCCACCAGCCAATCAGAAGAGTATGCAAATTAACCCAACAAAGATGGCGGTTAATTTGCATACACAGGCACCCAGTGAAGACTGAAGACAGTGTAGAAGGAAGCCAAGCACTGCAGAAGGGAGCCAAGCAGCAGAGAAGGGAACGGATCGGAGGTAGCAGAGATGGGGGCGGAGCTGAGGCAGCAGACACGGGAGGGAGCGAAGTGGCAGAGAAGGGAGGGAGCGAGGCAGTGAACATGGGAGGGAGGTGAAGCAGAGGACACGGGAGGGAGCCGAGGTGGTGGGGAAGGGAGGGAGCCGAGGCAGCAGAGACGGGAGGGAGCGAAGACTGCCTCCAACTTCGCTCCCTTCTCTGCTTCGCTCTGGCCTCAGGAAGCCCTGTTCTTGCAGGAATAGGCCCAAGGAAGCCCTATTCTTGCAGGAATCTTCCTGCAATGGGCCTCTAGTCCTATATGATAATAGCCTAATATGCAAATTGTCCCCTCGACCAGGAGTTCGACTAGGGGGCTGGGCCGGCTGGCCAACCATGGGAAGGGAGGCTCCAGCCAGTAGCAACAGCAGGCAGCTGGTGGAAGGGAGGTCCCGGCTGGCAGCCGGCAGCCAGCAGCTGCTAGGGACACTACCCATGCATGAATTTCGTGTACTGGGCCTCTAGTGTGATAATAACACATACTGCTCTGGAATGTGACATATGTGAATCTTAGTTCTGCTACACACTCACTAGCTAGTTATCCTGGCATGAAAACAGTAGGTGCTCAATACACGAGAATGAGGATTACTCTAGGTGCGTGGGTGAAAATGGCTTGGTATTGGCACTAAAAGTCTCAGAGAGTATACACTGCAGAGAGCTTGTATATTCAATGTATTACTCAATCATTGCTGTAATAATGCTGTGTAACAAATACCCCCCCCCACCCCAAATGTTAGTGGCTTACCACAGCATTTATTTTCTAACCCATAGGTGACTCAACTGAGGTTTGACTTATTTTGGTTGATTTTTGCTGGGCCTGCTTGGGTTCACCTTGGCTTGGCTCCAGGCTGCAGATCAAGTTCTGCTCCACATATCTCTCATCCTCAGAACTGTGGGTATCTTTACGGAGCATACATATCCAGGCATGCATTTATCTTGACAATAGCTGAAGCCAAAGAGAAGGATCCAAACTATATAAGTACATTTAAAATCTGCTCACATCACATCAGCCAAAATTCCATTGATCAATGTAAGTTGTGCAAGATGGGGAAATATACCATGTTCACATTACAACAAGAATTGCAAAGTCACATGGCAAAGTCTATTGATGTATAAGTCCATTATAAGGATCATGAAGAATTAGAAATAATAATCCAATGTACACGTTTGGGAGTTTTTATTCATTCTATAGATTTAAAAGATCCATGAAAGACATTATATTAAGGAAATGACATGGTTGGATTGATTTAAATTTTGGAAAGTGCATCCTAGAGGCTATGTGAAAGATGAACATGGTGGGGAGGGACCAGTGCTTCTAGTCCATGGACCAGACAAGACATGGTTAGGATATAGAATTGCATGAAGAGGATAAATGTGAAAAAAAAGTTGATGAGTTAGGTTTGGCAAGACTTGGTGACTAACTGGATGTGAGTGGGAGAGGGCAGGGTTGGTAAGAGAAAAAACGTGGAGGTGACTCAGAAATTCCAAGGTTAGACAATTTGGGTGATGGTAACAGTATATCCTGAAATAAGGAGGGTTGTAGGAAGAGATCTTTTCTGAGGAATAGGACATAGGAAATTAATGAATCTAATTTTGAACAGTGTAGTGGCTTTGTAATGTGTCAACTTGCCTAGGCTAATCTCTATTTCCCAGAATTCCTTTCTCTAAATATTTCTGATTAGGGTTGATAACATTTTTTTGTCAAATGCAGAAGGTGGTTTTGTTATGTTTGGAAGGTCAGTTCAGGGGCACCCCGGGTGATGTTGCAGTTTGTGCACATTGTCATTTATGTGTTGTCTCACCTGCTTGGTGGAGGGCAACAGCTGGCCCGCAGCTGCTCCACCTTCCACCTTATCCGCCTTCTGTTTCTCTGACTCCTGGGTCACATACATGATTAGCTCCATAACGGAGAATGTCAGCTCCTGCTGTAGGACACCCACATCATCAAAGTTGTAGTCTTAGTCCATGAGCAACTGACAAGGACTCTAGTCCTTTCTCACAAGTTCCTATCTGTTCTTTATCCACTCCATTTTACAGCTATCTTCCCTTACCAATTGCCTGCGCTGCTGACTTTAAGCTAGAGAATCCAATGTAAAGATTACAGCCTTACAGAAATGGTTTACCAACTTCTACAAGTGCAAAATGTCACATCACAACAGCAATGAGAACTCTTAGCACAAAATCTTTGTTTCTAAATACCATTTCCCACTGAAAGGAATCAAGGATCCTTGCATAAATGGCTGATTCCAGAGCCAGGATATAGAAATTATAAGATGAGCCAAAAACATTATTGTGCGTGTTTCAGAAAGTAAGAAAGTGTGCAGAAATTTATGATGTACATAAAAAATACACAGGAGTTTCCTGGCTGCTGTGTTTCAGTGGTTGAGCATTGACTCATGAACTAGGTTTTAGGCTGGATCCCCAGTGAGGGGCTTTCAGGAGGCAGCCCATCAATGATTCTCATCATTGATGTTTCTTTCTCTCCCTCTCCCTTCCTCTCTCTGA
>NW_005371386.1:705747-711741 GCF_000412655.1 Myotis brandtii | reverse complement strand
AAGCTACTGAATAAAATTAAAAATCCATGGATCCATATTGATTGATAGATCGATAGATGAAAGAAAGAGTTCTTTCTTACATGCTAACAATGCCAACCAATAAATCTAGATGGAATTATGACTTAGAAAATCACCATTTTGCATCAAGAAGCACCAATATCACTTAGGCGGTATTCTTGTCAAAAATGCAAAAGCTGAATTTAATCATAAGGAAGCATCAGAGTAAACCCAAATTGAGGGATATTCCACAAAATATATGTCTGGCCTCTATTTTTAAAAAGTCAAAGTGATGATAGTCAAAGAAAGGCTGAGGAACTATTCCAGAATAAAGGAGACTAAAGAAACATGAAAATGAAATGTAAGACATAATCCTGGATTGGATTTTACCCCCCCCAATATATATATATAATAAAAATCATTATTGGGGCAATTGGCAGCATTTGAATAAGGTATGTTGATTATCCTATATAATAAAAGCCTAATATGCTAAGTGTCCGATCATCCGTTCAACCAATCAAAGCGTGATATGCTAATGATATGCTAAGACCACTCAACTGCTCACTATGACGTGCACTGACCAGCGGGGGGCAGACAGTCAACCAGTCAGCTGGTCGACCAGTCGCTATGACATGCACTGACACTCTGACCAGTAGGTTAGCTTGCTGCTGGGGTCTGGCTGATTAGGACTGAGCGAGACAGGCCGGACATGCCTTGGAGCCCTCCTGTGGTTCCTCCCCAGCTGGCCAACCTCCCGTGTCCCTCCCCAGCCCTGATCGTGCACCGGTGGGGTCCCTTGACCTGGCTTGTGCCCTCTCGCAATCCAGGCTGAGGGACCCCGTCCCCCCCCCAAGTGCACAAATTTCATGCACCAGGCCTCTAGTGTAATAGAATTGTATTAATATAATTTTTAATCATTATAACATGGCTATGTGAGTGAATGTCTTTGTCCTTAGGAATTACACACTGCTGAAGTATTTAGGGGAAAAGGGATATGATGTCTACCACCTACTCTCTATTGACTGAAGATATATATTACAAGACAAGAGGTGGTGTAGAGAGAGAGAAGGGCAGGAAACAAGAGGGGAGAGAAAATGAGAATGCCGAAGCCAACGTAGTAAACTGTTAGCAATTGGTAAACTGAATGAAGAATATGTGGGAAGTTTTCGTTCTACTCTTTCAACTTTTTCATAAGTTGAAAAATTATTTTAAAATGAAAGTTGAAAGACAAAAAAGAGATACCAACTATGCTATAAGCTGCTTGATAATTGACCTTTTCATTAAACAAGATGGAGGTCATGAGAAACCATGACAGGAGAGGTTGGGGAAGAGTGCTGGGGAAGAAAATGTTATTGGGATCTGTTGACAAGAGAATAGGACATAAAGAAAGTAGAATCCCCATGATTATAGGAAATATAGTCAATAATATTGTAATAACCATGTATGGTGCCAATTGGCTACTGGAAATAACAGGGGACCACTTTGTAAAGTATATGATTGTCTAACCACTATGCTGTATACTTGAAACTAATACAAAATAATATTGAATGTATACTGTAATTGAAAAAAAAAGTAAAAAAAAAAAAAAAGGAAAGAAAGAGCCCTGGCCTGTCTTGCTCAGTTGATTGAACATTGTCCCATGCACCAAAAGGCCACTAGTTCAATTCCTGGTCAGGGCACATCCCCAGGTTGCAGGCTGGATCTCAGGTTGGGGTGCATGCGGGAGGCAGCCAATCAATGTTTCTCACATCGATGTTTCTATCTCTCTTTCACGCTCTCTCTTTCTCTCTCTTTAAAATAAATACTTTTTTTTTAAGTTGCCTTAGCCCCAAAGTGCGAATTAATCTGTCCCTTCCCTTCATTTGTTTGTCCTTTGATTCTACCACCTTCTGTTCCATATTACTTGTGTATTATACTGCCTGCTATTTTGTGAATCTAGAGAGGGCAGACACCCGGTCCTGTCCATCTTTGTGCTCTCTGCATCGCTGACCTTGCTCCCTGCACTGAATAGGTGCCCCTAAATGTTTGTGACTTGAACTGTGACAGCTGGGTAAATGTTGAAGCTGAGTTGAAAGCTAGAGATCCTCTCTTCCAGTTTCCATTTCTAATCAAATAATGTTCCCTGGTTTTACCCAACTTTGAAAAAGTTACTTTCAAGGTCAGGAATGAGGCAATATTCTGCCCGTTTTATTTTATGAGCAGACACAAAGATTAGGTTTGCTTTTTTTTCTTTTTAGTTCTCCTAACACTGAGCTGATTGATGGAAGGTAGAGGAAAGTAATAAACCTTTATTCACAGAACTACAAAACCCTCTCTGGCTGCTGCCTCCTTCCCTCTCTGGAGATAGATGGGGCCATTGCTATTATGAAATATACAACAGAGGGGTGCTTTTCCAGTAATCCCTCTGGTACTCATCTACATCTTGACTACTTTGTGATGAAGATATCACCCTTGAGACAGAACCTGTCATCAAAACAAGCAGGCCACATATACATTTAACTGTTTGATTTCTTAAAGAGAATAGCAGTTTAATAATGAAAAATTGACTACTCCTTTCAAGGCATTGATTTTCCAGCCTTAGAGAGGAAGCATATGAGGTCAGACCAAGTAGAAATTTCAGAAATAAATTAGTCATAACATTGCATGCCACAACACTCGCCTGTTCTTTTTTTTGACTAGTGACAACTGGCTAGGGGCCCAGCTCACCAAGAGGGAAGCCAGAGGAAGCCAAACATCCAAGTAAGCAAGGCAGTCTGTGCAACTTTGATGCTGAAGTAATAGCCCAAGAGTCCAAAAACAGCACTCATGCTGGCTGGGGACAGGCCCTGGGTGGGGACAGGCCTTGTTGCAGTTACTTTTCACTGCAAACCAATCCTTTCTAGAAATGAGTGGATTAAAACAACAAATGGGGTATTCCTTCTCCCTCGTCTCTGGGCTGGTGGGGCACTTCTTCTTGCCCAGGCCACTTTACTGACCTCTATGGAACTCATACTGTGTCTGGGAGCAGCTGGGGGCTCAGCAGGGCATGAATAGACTAGGATGGCCTCATTCCCATGTCTCAAAACTGGCTCCGCATCAGCCAGGGCAATGGGGATGACTTTGCCATGCATGTGTTTCCCATCACCAAGCAAGCTAGCTCAGGCTCATTCCAAGTGCCTCTGCTGGGGACAGGTTGCTGGGTCACAAGGCCAGCCCAGGAGGTAGAGAAACAAAGGCCACTTCTGAGTGGGAGGATCTGCAAGGCCACATTGAACAGGGGTGGGAAGAATCTGTGGCAGTTTTTGCAATATACTACAGGCCCTAGGCTCCACCACTTTTTCCTTTTCTCTTCGTTGTCACTCTCCTAGGAGGTAACAGCAGAAAAACAAGTGACTCAAAAAGGAAGGTGGTACTGACTGCCTTCCATGGAGCCTTTTCACCTTGACCCCTTGTTGGGTTCGCTGTGTGCTGCCGTGGAAGACAAGCAATGCAAAGACCTGGAAAGAAGAGCTAAAGCACATGCTGGGAGCAAGAAAGCTCCAGCCAGGTCTACTTGTCTGAAGATAGGATGGGGGAGGACAGGTGGTCCATTTTCTGAGGCATGAACTGCTGAGTGGGTGAGAAAGGAGACATGGAAGGTCCAGGCTGCCTCCACACCTGCCTTCCCTCCATCTATCAGCTCAGGGCTGTCAGGGTCCTCAGAAGCCACAATTCCTCAAAAAGTGGGCAGTGTGGTATAAAAAGTAGATGACTGCATATGAAAACTTCATTTAAAAAGAGTAGTTTTAACATTTAATATTTTATTTGGAGGTAGTTTCAAGCGTACAGAAGAGTTGTAAGAATATGAATAGTACATAGAACAGCTGACCCTTTATCCAGAGTCAGTTATTGGTCACTTATTGTTAACATCTTGCCTCATTTGCTTTATCATTTGTTCTCTCTCTCTCTCTCTCTCTCTCCATATATGTGTATGTATGCATATACACACACAAACACACACAGAGCAGGTCCTCAAATAACATCAATTTATTCATTCAACATCATTTTGTTATAACGTCGATGAAATGCCACAGAAATCTTGTTTATATCAATTAGCTTATGCTAAAATTGGTTTTGTTATACCTTGTTTCTCTTAACATCACAGAATCTATTGATGACATTGAGGACATAGTGTGTGTGTGTGTGTGTGTGTGTGTGTGTGCATTATCTCTATTACTCTCAAATAATTCAGTATATATAAATATACTAGAGGCCCAATGCACAAAATTCGTGCAAAGGGCTCGGCCCTCGCAGCCATGGCGGCTTGCCTCAGCCCTCACAGCCCTGGCTTTGTCTGGAAGTTTGTCAGGAAGGATGTCCAGACGGTCGTTCGGTTGTCTGGTCTAATTAGCATATTATGCTTTTATTATTAAAGATATACATATATGTGTACTATATATATGTACACTGAGCCATTTGAGAGTGATTGCCTACATTGTGAGTGACGACTCTGTACCCTAAATACTTCAGTATATATTTTCTAAGTCTCTTTCAGAGAACAAGCATTGAAGAGGGGCCACTCCATCTAGTGTAGGACTCCCAGAGCAGTACACACAGAGCTCAGCTGGGAAAAGCCATCTCCCATAGTCTCTCTAGTCTTCTCTAAGGCCACAAGAGTCTCCCGCCATTCCCCTTCTAGAAGTGCAGCCCAGAGAGAAGAGAGGGCCAAGCACCAGAAAGAGATAGGGAGAGACAGGGCATTTAGCATCAAGAGAAGTGAAGAAGGAGTAAGACATTCATTATTGTTTCTAGGAAATCAAACAATTGGGGGCTGGGGGAAGGACACTTAAAGTTTTTTTTTATTTCAAATAGGGATGGGTAGGAAGGAAAGCATTGTGCTAAAAGGGAACACATGGGGCTTTTAGAGGACATGGACAGATACCCCAAAGACACATATTCTCTACTTAATTAATTTGCTTAAGACTGACATTCAGAAGTCTTAAAAACCAGAGTCATCTCTGTGGTACACATTGAAACTATACTAGTATGTCTTTTCCCCTAAAAACATTCTAGCATCATTTCCTCATTTTGAATGAACTGGGCTCATAATGTAAGAAGCAGCATGCTCCAGCTCAGAGGTTCTTGACTTTGGCTGGCTGGTTGGTTCTAGTGGCCAGGAACCCCCCAGTTCCTGGCTCTACCTGGCTTTATTGTCAGTGTGGCAGGCGGGAGAGGGAGGCTGAGGATAGTAGTTTGAGCTAAGTGCCTTCGTTACTAACCATGTGAAGGGTATCTGGGAAATATTACACAGACTATCTGCTTCTCTATCTAAACCACCATTTACCTGGATAAGAAAGTTTATTCGGTCCAGAACAAATTATGGAGGTAACATTTAGGCCCAAACTCAAATCCCTTGTTTCTAAGATGTGGATGTTCTAAAGATAATGCTTTCCAGGTAATAAACAGACAGACCTTAGTCTTGGCTGTGAATACTGCAGGACCCATGAACCAGCTCCAGCCCCTCTCAGCCATGGTCTGGGAGGCCCTGGAGAACAGTCTTACACTGTGGATAAGAAAGCCTTTGTGAAAGCACAAGTTTCCAACAGAGAAGTTCCAGCATACTGCTGGAAATTATATATATATTTCATTTGATTAATTAGAGAGGGTAAGAAGAACAGATTGATTTTACCTACATCACCCCTTCCACAGCTCAGCACCAAGAGAGGCCTTTCTGGCCCATGATTTCTCCTGCGGCGACTGTGTAAGTAAGCACCTAGGTACCCCAACTGTGCAGGATGCTGCCAGAAAGACCTATTTCTCTCACTCACCCCATCCAGAATGCTGAGTCATGAGATGCAGAGACTGTGGAGCAAACATGACTGGGAGAGCAGCAGGCAGAACACTCACAGAAGCATTAAAAGGATGTAGATCCTACTAACTGTCAAGGACTCCATCAAGAAGCCCTCCCAAATGGGGCCATGGGTACACCCAGCACTTTGTGCTTGACACCCCCCCCCCAAACAAACCACACACCCAAAC
>NW_005371386.1:694930-705652 GCF_000412655.1 Myotis brandtii | reverse complement strand
CCCCCCCCACACACACACACACACACACACACACACACACACACACACACGCACACACACACTGTGGCTGGCTCCACATTATATGCGCCTGATTGGCAAGAGCAAGCTTTAGCAGAATGCTAGTGAACATGCGCAGAAAACCTACCCAAATCTTCTGGCAAAGGGCAGACCATAAACCTGAGCTTTATCTCTGCCCTTGGAAAGCAAACGGGAGGCTGTCAGCACAGCCTGGTGCAATGCAGGATCAACAGAAGGCATACAAGCTTAAGAATTTTGCCACAAGAGGGAGCAAGAAGCATGGAGCAGGTGTATCAACAAAAGGTCTGGAATCCCTAGTAAGACTGATGGAAGGGATTTCCTCACTAATGCATTTAGTAAAGACTGGAGGAAATGACTGCTACTTCAAATGGGATGACAGCAATGCAAGACTTCAAGGAACATTGTAAATCAAGAATCATGACACCACAAAATGATCACAATAATTTTCCAGTAACTGACCTCAAGGACGTGGACCCAATAAAAACTAAAATAACTAATAAGATGGCATTGGTGAGTCCTTATTTATCACTCTAAAGGTAAGTGGATTAAATTATCCCATCAAAAAGCACAGAGTGGCTGGCTGGATTTTTTTTTAAAGACACAACCATATAGTGCCTTCAAGAAACTCACTTCAGCTTTAAGGACATACATGAGCTCAAAGTGAAGGAATGAAAAAAGACATTCCATGCAAGTGGAGACCAAAAGAGAGCAAGGGTAGCAATACTTATACAAAATAGACTTTAAGCCAAAACTGGTAACAGGAGACAAAGAAAGTCATTATATAATGATAAAGAAGTCAATTTATCAAGAAGGTATAACAATCATAAATATATATGAACCCAACATCTGAGCACCTAAATAAATTCAGTTCTGAAGAGAGAAATAGACAAAAATACAATTACAGTAGAGGACTTCAATACCCCACTTTCAACAATGGGTAGATTATCCAGACAAAAATCATTTAAAAAAACATTGGACTTGAACTATATGTTAGATGAAATGTAGCTAACAGACATATACAAAATATCCCATCTAACAGCAGCAGAATATACATTCTTCTCAAGTGCATACAGAACATTCTCTGGGACATATCATATGTTAGGCCACAAAACAATTCTTAGCAAATTTAAGAAGATGGAAATCATCCCAAGTATATTTTTTTACCATAATGGTATGAAACTAGAAATCAATAAGAAGAAAACTGGAAGATTCACAAGTATGTGGAAATTAATACACTACTGAACAAACAATGGGTCAAAGAAGAAATCAAAAGAGAAATTAAAAAATATCTTGAAACAAATGAAAATAGACACAAAACATACCAAACCTTATGGAATGTAGTAAAAGCAGTTCTAAGAGGGAAGTTTATAGTGATAAATGCTTACTTTAAGATAAAAAAAGATCTCAAACAACCTAACTTTACACATGAAGGAACCAGAAAAAAAGAACAAACTAAGCCCAAAGTTAGCAGAAGGAAAAAAATAAAAAATCAGAGTGGAAATAAATGAAATAGAGACCAGAAACATTTTTTAAGAAATCAATGAAACTAAAAACTGGTTTTTCAAAAACATAAAATCGGTAAAACTTTAGCTAGTCTAAGGAAAAAAAGAGAAGAATTGAAATCAGAAATGAAAGAGATATTACAACTGAAAAAAGAATCATAAAGGACTACTATGAACAATTATGTGCCAACAAATTAGATAACTTAGAAGAAATGAATAAATTCCTAGAAACATATAACCTACCAAGACTGAATAATGAAGAAATAGAAAATCTGAACAGACCAATAATGAGTAAGGAGATTACTGATTAAATTAAAAATCTCCCAACACAGAAAACCTCAGGATCAGATAGATTCACTGGCAAACTGTACCAAGACTTTAAAAAAATTAATACCAACTCTTCTCAAATTCTTTTCCAAAAACTGAAGAAGAATGAACACTTCCCATCTAATTTTACCAGGCCAGAATTACCCTAATATCAAAGTCAGATAAAGACACTAGAAGAAAACTAGACACCAATGTCCCTGATAAATATAGATGCAAAAATTCTCAACAAAATATTAGCAAACGGAATTCAATAGCACATAAAAAAATATTATACAACACGACCAAGTTAGATTTATCCCTGCGTTGCAAGGATGATTCAGCTTATATAAAACAATAATACGCTGCTTTGGCCAAGTGGCTCAGTTGGTTGGAGTGTCATCTGGTATACCAAAAGGTTGCAGGTTCGATACCTGGTCAGGCATGTATGAGTGGTGAACGATTGATGTTTCTCTCTCACATTGATGTTTCACTCTCTCTCTCCCTTCCTGTCTCTAAACATATCCTCAGGTAGAATTAAAATACTACTACTAATAATGATGATAATATGCTATACCACACTAATAGAGTGAAAGATAAAAATCATTATCTCAATAAATAAAACATTTGATAAAATACAACATTGTTTTATGATATAAAAAAAAACACTCAACAAATTGGGCATAGAATTTTGTACCTCAAAGTAGTAAAGGACATATATAACAAACCCACAGCTAACATCACACTCACTGGTGAAAGGTTGAAAGATTTTCTTCTGAAATCAGGAACAAGAAAAGTGTGTCCATTCTCCCTTCTATTCAACATAGTACTAGAATTCTTGGCCAAAGCAATTAGGCAAGAAGAAGAAATAACAGGTATCTAAATTGGAAAGGAAGAAGTAAAATTGCTTCTGCTTGCAGATGACATAATTTTATATATATAAAATCCTAAAGACTCCACCAAAATACTGTTAGAACTAATATTAGAACTATATATGTATAGTGTGTGCATATATATCTGTGTTTATATATAAAAAACCTGTCTTACAGCAGCTTAAATAAGGGGGTGGGGAGATGTAAGTGAAAGGGTACAAACTTACAGTTATAAGATGCATAAGTTCTGGGGATCTACTAGTAATGTACAGCATGGTGATTGTAGTTAACAATACCGTATTGTATACTGTATTGTATTGAAAATAGCTAAGAGAGTAGTATATCTTAAATGTTCTCACCACCACACAAAAAAGAAAAGGTAATTATGTGAGGTAAACTAACCCTACTGTGGTAATCATATTGTAATACGCAAGTGTATCAAATCATCACATTTTATGCCTTACACTTACACAATATTATGTCAATTATATCTCAACAGAGCTGGGAAAAAACCATAAGGAGTCAAATATGAGGAAAAGCTCAAATGATTATATAAAGATCCTGGCTCCAAAGTACCTGAGTTGCTGGGATCAATGCCAGCAGCCACCTACATTCAGACTTTCTGTTATGAGAGAAAAATGAGCCCTGTTTTTATTTAAGCTGCTGTAAGACAGGTTTTATGCTACTTGCAGCTGAGAGTACTCATGATGGACCCCCCTTTCCCCACAAAAGCCACAGCTCTTGTTTAGCTGCTAATGTGAAGAGTTTTGAGCAACCATATCATAGAGGTCCTGTGTGGTCAGGAAAAAACATGTTTCACATGAAATTTCGAGAACTACATGGCTCTTTGCTCTATGTACTTCTAAGATCAGGGGGAAGGGAGGAAGGAAGGGAAGGGGTATTTTAGACCACAGTTTAGGACTCACCTTTAAAGAGCGTGAGACTAGGAATCCCCGGTTCTATAAAATCTTTTAACGTGACACTAGATTGACAAAGATACACCTCAACACAGAAGCCCTGAGAAAAAGAAATCTGAGGGAGGAAGGTAAATATAAGGGGATGTGAAATTTACTTTCAAGTTGAGTGGCTTGACTGGTGTGGGTGCCAACGAGAGTTGAGATAATGAGGAGCGATGTGATGACGCAGGACAGAAATAGGAGGGGGAGAGTGTGGTTAGCCAGACAAGCGGGTTTCCCATGGGCCTGAGACTTAGGAAGCCTCCTTAATCATTTGCATATATGAGGTGTATCTATGTGCATTTCCACATTACGTCGAGGAGTGACTGCACCTGGAACTGTTATGGATTCTCAAGGAGATCTGGGACCCACAAAATAGTGGAGACTCTCCTGATCTGGTCGAACTGACAGGTTTCAGAAAGCGGGTAAGCAGTCATTTTAGCCACAAGGTGATGCTGCACAGACACTTTCTCACAGGTGGAAAAATCACACACCAACAATCAAAGCTCCATTATGGGCGGTGAGGGCCTAAGGGAGGGGAGTGGGGTAGAAGGGGTCAGTGGAGGGGGGAGAGGAGACATCTGTAATACTTTCAACAATAAAGATAAAGTTTTAAAAATGGCTCAATTAAGAGAGATGCAAATTAAAACAATGAGGTACCATCTCACACTCGTCAGAATGGCTACTATCAACAAATCAACAAATGGCAAGTGCTGGCGAGGTTGCTGAGAAAAGGAAACCCTAGTGCACCGCTGGTGGGAATGCAGACTGGTGCAGCCACTATGGAAAACAGTATGGAGTTTTCTCAAAAAATTAAATATGGAACTGCCATTTGACCCAGTGATCCCACTTCTGGGAATATATCCTAAGAAACCTGAAACACCAATCAGAAAGAATATATGCACCCCTATGTTCATAGCAGTGCAATTTACAGTAGCTAAGATCTGGAAACAGTCCAAGTGCCCATCAGTAGATGAGTGGATAAAAAAGCTGTGCTACATTTATATCATGGAATACTATGCAGCAGTTAAAAAGAAGGATCTTTTACCCTTTGCAACAGCATGGAGGGACCTGGAGAGTATTATGCTAAGTGAAATAGCCACTCAGAGAAAGACAAGTATCACATGATCTCACCCACATGTGGAATCTAGTGAATAAAATAAACGGAAGAACAAAATAGATCCAGAGACATGGAAGCATGGAACAGACTGTCAAATCTCAGAGGGAAGGTGGGGGTGGGGGGGGGTGAGAAGAGGTCAACCAAAGAACTTGTATGCATATATGCATAAAAAACAATAGGGTGGTGAAGGCCTGGGGCAGGGAGGGGCGAGGGAAGGCCAGAAGGGGTCAATATGTAATAAAGATTTAAAGCTCAAAAAAGTGCTCAATTATAAAACGAACATTAGTCATGAACTGTAACCTTTTGGTATACATAACGTTTTGGATTCCTATCCTGCTATTATTATACTATGTCACTTGAACTTTGGATCTGTGTCTGCAGAATGGTAAGTATATTAACTAGATTGTAATTGCTCCAAAATTGGGGGTGTTCAAGGCCCCTGCCTCCATTTCTATGGTTAATAGAGTGACAATTCTATGGCACCAGGAGAGTTCACTAGGACTCAGAGAGCCACACGTAGAGAAAAAACCTTAAAGACACTCTTCTATTTTCCAGATGAATAAATTGGGGCCCAGAATTGTTTTAAAGCTCATTTGAGTGAGGATCAACATTATGCCTTTCTGCAATGCCATGCTTATATCCCATTCCACCTCTCCCGGCAGGAAAGAATCACTGTTCAGTGTTTCCTGAAAGGCCCCTTACAGGTCAATGGTTGTAGGAAGCTTTAATGTCATATGGAATTTCAATAGTCCACTCAGGCCCTGGTGAGTGTGGCTTGGTTGGTTGGAGCATCATCCCATAAAGCAAAGGGTGGCAGGTTCAATTCCTGGTCAGGGCACATATCCAGGTTTCGGGTTCAGTCCCCAGTTGGGGCATGCGAGAGGCAATGAATGGATGTTTCCTTCTCATATCCAAGTTTGTCTCTCTCTCTCTCTCTCTCTCTCTCTCTCTCTCTCTCTCTCTCTCTCTTCCTTCCTCCGTCCCTCTCTCCCTACCCTCCCTTCCTCTAAGATCAATTTTTAAAAAAATACTCCACTCAATACAAGTGACCTACTTGGGAGGCAGCAATGACAAAGATCAGTCAATTTGCTGAAAGAAGGTGGATTAATAATGCAGTCAATTGGAAAACCATTTAATTTCATTTGCTGCCAATTTCAGATAAGAAACATAGACACTTAATATTTTTCTAAGTTTTTAAATATTACCACTTATTGCTGATTATGTCTTTGCATATTTGTAAGAAAACAAATAAAATGAAATGTATTACTGGGCTATTAAGCCACATTTTGTTATGAGGGACTTAAATAAATTTCACATTTTAGTTTGCCAATTATATTATTTCTCTCCAGTTTCTGAAAATAACTAATTAAAACAGTAATGGATCTGTGGGCTAAGTTTATATTAATATTTTGATTATTAAAGTGCTGAGAGAAAATGATTTCCCACAAAATACATTTTTACTTAGCTAATTAAATATTTTCCCATTTTACACTAGGAGAGAAAAAAGAGATAGAAAATAACTGAGGTTTCTAACATGAGCAACGTGAAGGATGAATTCACATAATTAGAAATACATGAATAGTTATAAGAGAGTATTTGCAAAAAGGACTGCAATAACTTCCTCCGTCTCTCTGCCCTTGAGCATTTCCCTCCCACACTGACTCTTGGCTTGCCCATGTGACTTGCTTTGGTTAATGGGACAATAGAAAAAGCAAAGATCTAAAAAGTATTTGTGCATTGTGCTTGGGAGCTCCATAATCATGACCAGGTGAATGAGCCCAGGCTAGTCTGCTGGGTGATGAGGAACACACGGCCAAGTCATCCCCTGCCTTACCTGACATAGAGCCAATAACCAGGCACATGAAAGAGGTCATCTGAGATAAGCCAACCTCAGCCAAGCTTACCCAGACTAGAACAGCCAGTCAAATAATAAGAAATTATAAAAATTTATATTTTTAAAAATATATATTTTAAGCTACTGAGTTTGGGGTGGTTTGTTTTGTAGCAAAAGCTAAATGTTATAAAAAGTATCATCTTTAAATATTGAATTTACAGAGAGAGAAAAAAGAAGATTAAATTATTTATATCTCCGTTCCTCTGTTCCATTCACAGTAAAAATTATGAAAAGAGTGTGTACTCATTTTCTCCACAATAGCCTTAATCTGCAATTGAATTTCTGTCTGCTCCACATTCCTGAATCTGCTTCTAGAACGCCAAATTACCCTGTTTTACCACTCTTATCCCTTTCAGTCTCCTTTCTGGATCTGCCTCTTCTGCCCATTTTGTAAAGGTTGAGCTTCTGGGTCTTCTTCTCTATTTTACACTTTTCCATGCATAACTCATCCTGTCCCATAAATTTAAATACTGTCTGTATACTCACGACTCCCATATTTACATATCCAACCATGCCCTCTCTTCTGAATGCCAGGTTTCTATTACCAACTACCTACTAGACATCTTCACATGGATATCAAACTTAACACATCCAAAATAGAATCCTGATGTCCCACCCTGGAATCCCCATATTCCCTTTCTACAGCTTTCCTAGTATCTATTTCTGGCATCACCAATCATCCAGTTGACCACACAGGAGGATAAAAGTCATCTTCAATTCTTTCCTTTCCTCTCTCTTTAGGTGCAACTCATTAGCAAATTGTGTTAGTTCTATGTCCACAACCCATCAAACAAACATCCTTTTCTCTGTGCCTCCTCTTTTAACATATTAGTTCAAAACACCATCATTTCTTTTCTAAGTTTCCTAAATGAGTCCTATTTCCATCCTTTCTCCACCATAGTTTATTCTCCAGATAGCAGATAGTTTTAAATGTTGATTTAAAAACATTCAACATATATCAGATCATATTACTCTCTTCCTTAAATCCTCCAATAACTTTATATTTTACCACAAAAAGAGTACAAACTCCTTACTGTATAATCTACCTTCTGCCTTTCTCTCTGACTCCCCCACTAGAATGTGAAATTCATGAATTTTGTTTATTTTGATTATTTGTTTGTTCGCAATAATCAATTCCATAGGAATTTATTGAATATATGACTGAACAGTCATGAAATGAATAAAAGGCTGTTGGCACTTGCGTTCTTAATATCATAATTTTCTTATTTAAATATTTTAATACATAGAATGTGCATGAAACGTGTACCTTAAAAAATTAGTAAATGTAGGTATCACCAACCTTGAAACTCTTTGTGGTGACTGTCATCTGGATGGTCAGTGGATGCCTCCATGGAATTGGGTTCTCTAATCTCAACAGGAACAATGAAATCCTGGAGTGATAAAACAAAATAATCATGAAATTCTCCTAGATTTCCTATTTCTACAGATATTACAAGCAATAGATTCAGGCTAATATCTTTATATATGGTGATGAGAAGCACGGGATTTAGAGCTGTGCTGGACTTTTTGTTGTTGTTAATCCTCACCCAAGAATATTTTTCCATTGATTTTTAGAGACAGTAGAAGGGAGAGGGAGAGACACAGAGAGAGAAACATCGATGCAAGAGAGACACATCGATTGGTTGCCTCCCATTAGCACCTGAACCAGGGCTGAGGATCGAGGCTGAAACTGAAGTACATGCCTCTGACCGGAATTGAGCTCTCAATCCTTTAGTCAATGGGCTGATGCTCTAACCACTGAACAAACCAGCCAGAGCTGTGCTGGACATTTTCATTTAATCCTCCAATCTCCTCTCCAACTATCAATATTCCATTCTGTGCCCCCAAGGCTGAACTATCGCTTCTTCTGGTTTAAGATTGGGTTCAGTCAATGGGAGCCTTAGCAGGAGATTGAAAGGTAGAAGGAGAGTATTTACTCCTCCCCTGGTGGACTGTCGGCTGCCCAAATCTTATTAAAAGCTATAGGTTCTATTTAGGGGTCCTTTCCATACAACTACTCTAGTTCTGGTAACTATTCCCTCCATTTGCTCCTTCATGATGTCGCTACCTCTGGAGTATTACACCATCCCTTCTTTAAACCCTACCTACATCTTTGTGCATGGCCCCTTTATTAACTCACCTTAATTACTTGATTTGAATGTGCAATTTGGTTCACTCTGGGACCCTGAACGAGACTGTAATTGATACCAGAATTGGCCCCAAGACATAGAAGAATAAAATGAAGTTCTGGGATACAACAGATCACAAATTTGAGGAGTACATAGATAACTTCCTTGGGATTCTGGTAATCCCTGTGGATTCAGTGACATCACCATAATTCAAATTATCACACAGTACAAGTGGAGAGCAAGGTTTTGTGAGAGTAAATAGCTGCGGAGTTTGGTCACCATGTGATAACAGTGATTATAAAGATTGTAGGCCAGCTGATATTATTAATTATCCTAGAAAAAGTATATGGAAGGGAGAATAAATTGAAAGCTTGGTTTTCAACTCAGGCACAGGTGCAAAATCAGAAAGCCTTGAAAGAAGCTAAAATAGTTAGTCACCTCCTGAAATTTCAGTGCATATGTGGCTGTGGACCAAGCTCACAAATACTAAATGGGACCCTGAGAAATAGAAATGGACATTTGGATAGACACAGACAAGACTGAGAATTTTGAACCCCAAATCTCTCTGAGAAGGCAGACACTCCATACTCTCTTGCTGGAGAAGGCAGACACTCCAAACTCTCTTCCAATCAGATAATGATTCTAATCACAGCTGTGGTTCTGGATATAGTACCTTCATGTGGTTAAATAAATAGAACCTCTGGCACCTGGGCTTAACAAAATTGTTTAACCTATCCTTATCAGCATAGATTATCAGAAGCCATTTGCCTTCACATGCAGGGACAGCAGTACACCTGAGTATTCTCAGGATTATGTCAGCTCTCTTGTTCTCTGCCATAATAGAGTCTGTGAAGTCCTTGATCATCTTGATTTCCCACAGAGTAGCATGCTGACAGTATAATCATGACACTATAGTAACTGGACCCAGTAGACATGGGAAGTAAGGAAGATAGATGCCATGCCATAGCGTGAGAGATAAGCAAGAAGACTCAGGCCCCTACTGCATCATTTAGGTTTCTAGGGGTCCAGTGATCTTGAGTATCTTGGGAAATCACCTATAAAGGAGATAAGTTGCTTCTCCTTATACAACCTGTCACAATGAAAGAGGTACAGTGATTTTAGAGTCAACACAGTCTACTTTTGGTCATACCCATTAAGTAGGGGGCCTGGAGCAAGATAAGACTCTGTGGTAGGTCCAGCTGTAGTACTAGTTGTCCTGTCACTTGGGCCTTATCTCTCATACATGGAACCTCGGAGAGGTCTCAATAGAAGAAACTTCTACCAACAATTCTCCACTTGAAAAGCAATACCTGGCTTGCTACTAGGCCCTGGTAGAAACTGAGTGCCTGACCAAGGTAAACTGCCCACCATGAACTGAATATCATCTTACCCACATTATCATAAAACTAAATTGCACAGCAGGAGTCCATTACAAAATAAAAATGTGTAGACAGGACTATATCCAAGCAAGTCCATAAAAGGCACAAATAAACTGCTCAAGCTGGTGGCTCACACTCCTACCAGCTCCTACTACTTTACCATAGTGCCTTTAATCCATACTTATGGCCTCATAAGGAGTTCCCTCTGACCAGTTAATGGAAGCAGTAAAAGCTTAGGACTGACTTACAGATGGATCTGCATAGCATGATAGCACCAGCTAGAAGTTAATAGCCGCCTATATATGGGTGACCTACAAAGACATTGATGAAGGTTAATCCATCCACTGAGAGGGCCTAACATCAGGTTAAAATCTGGTTGTCCACTTTCTTTGAGAGATGGCCTAAAATAAGGATCTACACTAAGGTGAATTACTAATAAGTTGACTGGCTATTCAGAGACTTAGAAAAACTAAGATTAAAAAATTAATAACAAGGAGGACAGGGAGGAGGTATATGGAACTTCTCAGA
>NW_005371386.1:679667-694864 GCF_000412655.1 Myotis brandtii | reverse complement strand
TATATCCTCTGAAATGCCTACCAGAGGTCATCCAACTTCAGAGATGGGCTTGGTAATTAGGTACATAAAGTAACCTGTCCTGTGAATGCTTGACAGTCTCTTTCTCCAGCCACCTTCTTATTAAGGACTACGATTACAGCTTTCAACTATTGTTAACTCTAGGGTTCTGTCCCATCTCTGTTGGTTTCCAAAAACACCATTCTAATAAAAAAAATATTGGTGGACATGATGATATTGGTTGCCCTACCCACAATTTTTTAAACATCCCTCAATTAGCCAGTTTCAATGTTCCATAAGTTTTCTACAGGGACCTTGAGTGATATAAAATGCAAGTAAACTTTTAAAAATCTTCAGCTACTTACAATCTTGAAGATATTGCATCGCTCTCTAAACCTTGAGTTACTCTTTGGAAAATGAAGACACCTTTCTCAGAGTGTTATGTGGAGTTGAATGCTGAATGCATAGTTCCTGATATATAGCTAATATTCAGAAAGTGATGGGGGTTATTATTTAGCCTTATTAAACAAAATAAAAGGAAATTTGAATGAAGTTTTGCCAAATTAAGTGGCTATGTAATGTACCTTTAGAAGTACTGCCAAAAATTAATAGTAATAACTGTCAACACTTGCTAAATACTTCTGAGTGTCAAGCACTCTTATAATCACCTTATAGACCTTATCTCCTTTACTCTTCATAACAAATGAAGAAGGTACCACTGTGATCCCCATTTTACATATGAGGTTAAGTAGCTTTCCCAATGGTACTGCTGGTAAGTAGCAGAGCTGGGATTCAAATCCAAGTCTTACTGCAGAGTGCAAGCATTAAACACCATGTTATGCTGCCTTCACGCCAGTTCAAAATATTAACACACATTGACAAATCCACCGATGAACATATATCGACTGTACTATACCCTATTTATACATGTCCCCTGGTTTGCTCTACCAACACCTGTCTTCCAGGTCTTCACTAGCCTGACTTCCTACCACTGCCAGCTCTTTTATGTGCCCTAGGGTGAGGGCCAGGTTTCAGCCCCCATGACACCCATTGCAGTCGGAGACACAGGGCTGCAGTGCCCAGAGGCCAGACCTAACCAGAATCACAGACTCAGAAGAAGTACAGCAGGTCCCTAAATAATGTCATTTTGTTCAACTTCATTTTGTTATAACATTGATGAGATGCCAACTTGTTTATAGCAACTAACCTATAGTGAAACTGGTTTCATAATACGTTGTTTTGCTGCAGTTCCAAGAACCTATTAGTGTCATTAAGTGAGAACTTACTGTGCTGCAGTAGGAAGTATGCAATGTGACTTCCCCAGCAGCCCTTCATAAAGGCTAGGTGACAGAGCCCTGAGTTGTGGAGGGCTTAACACTCCATATGGTGAACTCTGACCAGTGAGAGATATGAGCCAGAAAGAAATTGGCAGGCACATTCCTCGTCCTTCCTCCTTCCAACAGACTGTTCCCAGGAGCAGTAGCTTGGTGCAGCCTGTCTGGAGATAAGTCGCATGACCAAGCAATCAGCTCTATTTTTCTCTTGAAGGTCTGGCCAGTCTGTTAATACATTACCTTGTATTTGCTTTCCTTGCTTTCTGCCTTGCTGCCCCTTTCCCCTCATTCTTGCCACATTGGATTGCACCTCTCAATTAGGGTGACAGAACGCCCAGGTTTGTCTAGGACTGGGTGTATTGCCAGAATGTGGGACAATCAGTGCTAAAACCTGGACAGCCCCAGGCAAACCCCACTCTCAAAAAAGTATTGAGTTGGCCTCTGCTTTCTAAAGACTCCTAGTATGACAACTGGGACCAGTGGGAGTGGACCATGAGAATGGATCATAAGGCTAGATGGAGAAAACTTTATTGTCACAAGAGCATTGTGCCATGACTCAGAATTTAATTCATAGCCAGGACCCCTGAGACTGGTCTTAATTACATTTCTGGGATGGCTCCTTGAAGCTTGGGCAGACAGGACGATAGCCTATTTCACAGATTCTGGAACTACCCAACAGAGTACAGAGAGAGGTCACAAGGTGAAAGAGAAAGAATGTAAGACTGGATTAATATGTGCAACGGGAGAATCACAGCACCTGACTTTTCTCTCGGAGGGCCCACAAGACACTTCGCTCATTGAAGGAATAAGAAATGCACTGGCGAGAAAGGCAACACTATCTTTGAGAAACTCGGTGTGGCCGTCCTCTGCACACTGAACCTGAACATAGGAGATGCTGCCAGGACCTCAGTCTCCCTAGGACCAAAGGGGATGATGGCAGCAGGCTCCCTTGCCCTCTGGTTCTGCAGGAGTGTAGAGCAGGAGAGCGGTGAACTCAGGTGCTTTATTCACCCAGTCCCTCTGTTAGAGGCTGCCACAGGCTGCCTGCACTACTCTGCTACAGCTCAATGCTCCTCTCAGCCAGTCCTCTCCATGCAACCTTCCTTCCTCCATTTCAGTCTCTCCCCTTTAGTCCTAGGAAAACCATGTTACTAGTTCCAGAGTATTACACTGTTCCTTCGGGCTTCCCAGTACCCCACTTCACTTTATAAAAAATCCCTTTCCTGAAATTAATTTGACTGTACCATCTATTTTCTGCCAAAGCCCCATATATGCTTAGAATATAATTGGGAATTTTTCCCAGAAACCGAGAAACTGGGAAGCTAAGGACAGGGAAGGAAGGAAACTTTCCGGTGTACTTTTAGAACCATGTAAATGCATTACTTATTAAAAAGAATATTTCATGCTCTTATACACTTTTAGTAGCAATGTTAAGTCTTGGGGGGCGGGCAGAGGGGAGCCAATGTGGCAATTAATATTATAAGCCTTAAAAATGTGACACAGTATTTCCACTTCTAGGAATTTATCCTCAGAAAATAATTGAAGATACTAAAATTCATGTACAAGGAAGAGTTATTGCAACCGTTGTTTATATAAAAGAAAATTTGCTAACAATGAAAATGCACAAAAATAAGGGCATTTGGAGAAAAATGTGACAGACAATTCTGCAACCATCAAAGATTGTACCTTTTAGAAAATTAAAATATACATGTATATATTTTAAACCTCACCTGAGGATGTTTTTTTCCATTGATTTTTTAAAAATCTTTATTGTTGAGAGTATTACAGATGTCCCTTTTTCCCCCCTCTATTGTCCCCCTCCACCTGGTTCCTGCCTCACCCCAGGCCTTCACCACCCTATTGTCTGTGTCCCTAAGTAATGCACATATGCATATAAGGATTTTGGTTAATCTCTTCCCACACCCCCCTCAACTGTTCCCTCTGAGATTCGTCAGTCTGTTCCATGTTTCCATGCCTCTGATTCTGTTTTATTCATCAGTTTATTTTGTTCATTAGATTTCTTGTTCGTTTATTTTGATCTTTAGATTCAATTGTTGATAAATATGTACTTATTACCATTTTATTGTTCATATGTCTTCTTCTTCTTCTCCTTCTCCTTCTCCTTCTTCTTCCCCTTCCTCTTCCTCTTCCTCTTCTCCTTCTCCTTTTCATTCTCATTCTTATTCGTATTCTTATTCCTTTTCTTAAAGAATAACCTTCAATTTTTCATGTAGTACTGGTTTGGTGGCATTGAACTCCTTTAGCTATTTCTTGTCTGTGAATTTCTTTATCTGACCTTCAATTCTAAATGATAGCTTTGCTAGGTAGAGTAATCTTGCTTGTAGGTCCTTGCTATTCATCACTTTGAATATTTCTTGCCACTCCCTTCTGGCCTGCAAAGTTCTTGTTGAGAAATCAGCTGACAGTCAAATGGGTACTCCCTTGTAGGTAACTAACTGTTTTCTCTTGCTGCTTTTAAGATTCTCTCTTTGTCTTTAACCTTTGGCATTTTAATTATGATGTGTCTTGGTGTGGGCCTCTTTGGATTCCTCTTGTTTGGGACTCTCTATGCTTCCTGGACTTGTAAGTCTATTTCTTTCACCAGGTAGGGGAAGTTTTCTGTCATTATGTCTTCAAATAGGTTTTCAATATCTTACTCTCTCTCTTTTCCTTCTGGCACCCCCATAATTCGGATGTTGGTACACTTGAAGTTGTCCCAGAGGCTCCTTACACTATCTTCATATTTTTGGATTCTTTTTTCTTTTTGTTCTTCTGATTGGGTGTTTTTTGCTTCCTCATATTCTAAATCATTGATTTGATTCTCAGAATCCTCTACTCTACTGTTGAATCCCTTTAAATTATTCTTTATTTCAGTAGAGTATGCTTAATTTCTGACTATCTTTTTTATGTCTTTGACATTCACACTAAGATCCCTGAAAGTTTCACTAAGTCCCCTGAAGCTCTCATTGAGATCCTTGAGTACCCTTATAGATTGTTTTGAATGCTGTATCCAGTAGCTTGTTTGCTTCCATTTCTTTCATTTGTAACATGTTTTTTGGTCTCCACATTTTGGCTGTTTTCCTGTGTTTGTTTCTATGTATTAAGTAGAGCTGCTATGTCTCCTGGAATTGGTAGAGTGACCTTGTGTAATAGGTGTTCTGTAAGGCCCAGTGGCTCAGCCTCTCCAGTCACCTGAGCTGGGCACTCTAGCTGTGCCCCTGTGTGGGCTGTAATTGAGCCTTGATTTTTATTGGAATCACTGGGAGGAGTTAACCTCCAGGCCAGTTGCCTGTGAGGACCAGTTGTGATTACAGTGGAAGAACTGCTGTTCAGGGGACACCCCTATGGAGCAGGACTTGTTTCAGTGGGGCTTTGGTGCTGAGTCTTCCCCTTAAGTGTGTGTTGCTTGTGGATGTATAGAGTTGTGGTCTGATATGGTCTGAAGCTATCTGCCAGGTTCACTGCCTCTGGGACCTCCCAGGAGGTGCAAAATCAGCCACTGCCTAGGGCCACCTGGCAGGAACTAAAGAGAGATCTGCAGATGGCTGCCAT
Source organism: Myotis brandtii (assembly GCF_000412655.1). Classification (NCBI taxonomy): domain Eukaryota; kingdom Metazoa; phylum Chordata; class Mammalia; order Chiroptera; family Vespertilionidae; genus Myotis; species Myotis brandtii. Next base: position 689,981 of record NW_005371386.1, on the reverse strand, counting down.
TTGTATTGGGCTTAGAAGTGCCCAAGTGTGGCCCAGCTGTGAAGCAAGGCAGTCTAGTGCTAGTGCCAGGTCTTAGACCTCTTATTAATAGGTTTGGGGCATTCTGACTCCAGCTGCTGATTGTTTAAGAGATTTTAGCAAAGTCTGAAGCCTAAACCAGGAAAGGCCATTAATATGGAAAAGTAGCTATAAACAGCTTGGGTGGGACTGCAAATTGGATGGGGTGGAGTTTCAGGGAATCACCAGGGTGGAGCGAATAGTGTCAGCCATGCTGTTGGAAACTCAGATATGGCTGCCAGTCAGCTTTGCAATGGAGGAGGTCCCAGCACAGGAACAATGACCCCTGTGAGCACCCCTGTCTGGGAGGAAGCAGCCCCCAAGTTCCTGCCCAAATGCCAGACAATCCAGTTCCTCTCCATTTATCCCCGGATTCCCCCAAAGCTGCCACCTGGCACTAGAACTCAGAGAAAACAGCACCATGTAAATTCGTATGCCAGCTCTTTAAGAGGAACGCCTGGGACTTCAGCAGCCTCTGTGTTACTCAGTCACAATCCCCGCTGGTTTTTACAGCCCGAAGTCACGGCGACTTCTATTCCCAGCTCTGGAACCCTGGGCTGGGGGGCTGGTATGGGGCTGGGACCCCCTGCTTCTTATGGGAGGCCTTGGAGATATCCCTCCCCATTAAAGAAACACCACATGTGGGTGTCAAACCAGCCTGTTTTGCACCTCCACCCCTCTAACCAGTCTCAATGCACTTTTTTCTTTACTTCTCTAGTTGTAGAACTTCCATTCAGGCATATTTCAGGTTGTTCTGAATGATGGCTGTTCTGTATTTTAGTTGTAATTTTTATGTGGTTGTAGGATGCAGTGAGTACTGGCATTTACTTATGCCACCATCTTGGTTCTCTGTCTTGTTGATTGATTTTTTTTTAAAGAGAGTGAAGGGGAGGGCCAAAGAGGAGAGAGAGAAACATCGAGTAACAGAGACACTGTGATTGGTTGCCTCCCATTCGCACCCCAACTGGGGTTAGAGCCTGCAATAGAAGTATGTGCCCTTGACTGGGAATCAAAACTCACGACCCTTCATTTGTGGGCCGAAACTCTAACCACTGAGCCAAATCAGCCAGGGCTAAAATATATTTTATTGATTTTTTTAGAGATAGAAAAAGGGAGGAGGAGAAACAGCAATTGGCTACCAGGCCAGCAACCTGGGCTTATGCCCTTACCGAGAATCGACCCGGCAACCTTTTAGTGCACATGACAATGCCCAACCAACTGAGCCACACCGGCTAGGGCTAGAAAATTTTTAAAGAACACAGGAGACTCTCATGATATAATGTTAGATGACAGAAGTAGAATACAAAAACACATTTAATTTTGTAAAATATATGTACATGTATTATCTCTATTTTACCAAAGAAAAACATACAGGCAGAGAATAGTAGTTCATACTTGTATGTGCTCAAGGTCACAGAGTTTATAAATTTGGATTTGGGGTAGGGAGGTAAGTTACCTGAGTAACAGAACATCCAACTTAAAGAGATGTAAACAATAGAGGCATTCGATTTTTCTCACCAAGAGATCTGAGGGTACAAAATTCTAGGGTTGGTTTGGCAGTTCAATTATGTCATTAAGGACTCATGTTCTTTCTATCATTTTATTCTGTCACCCTCAGTGTGTGAGCTTTTTGTCCTTAGGCTTGTCACTTCAGGTCACAAAAGGCTGCTGCAGCTCCAAATGTCACATCATCACAGGAAATGATCAAAGCAGGAAGGCCTTAGAAGCCAACTGGGTTATATCAGGCTCTTTGTCTGGGCCAGCTCTTTGGGGGCCCATGATCTAACCCAGGGTTTTTCCAAATATATCTGCACTGCAAAATGAACTCTCTTATCATGAGGGTCTACTGTTCTTGCTTAAAGGACTTGAAACAAAACCAGAAAGAGAGTCAACCTTTTAATGGAGTCTCTTCATCTATAAAATGAGTAGGTTGGACTAGATAATTTGTGAGGTCCCTTCTGGCTCTGTCTGGCTATGATTAGGGAAAAGGCTGGAAGAAAACAAACCCATTGATTAATCATGGCTAGTTTTGGATGGTAAGATCATGAAGGATTTTCATTTTCTGCTTTATAATTTTCTTTCTTGACCAAATTTTCTAGAATGAGTATGTGGTATTTATGTAAGGAGAACGTACATTATTTTTTAAATATCCTAAATATCCTAAACTAGAAAACTTTTTAAAACTAACTTTACAAATGTAATATGTGTTGTTATTTCTTTTAGTTTGTCTACCAATAGATCAGCCTGTTTTCTTAATCCCTATTCCCGTGCTTTGGCCAGCCTGTTGTAAAGGTGTCAGTGTTATCTGCAGTTACAGTTATGGGCCTTTTAGTAAAATAGTAGACCTGGGTAATGGTGAATAGTAAGCAAGCTTTGTATTCTTCTTGTGGTGAGTTCAATTATCTTAACAATCAAAACGTAGGTAAATGCTTTTCCCTCCAAGAAAAGCCACATAATACGTGGGTAAATTCACAATGCATTTAACTACCTGCAAACCTTAGTTATGAATCATAGATTGTGAAAGTAATCACATCTAGATTTATTTACAAAATACTGAGAACTACATAGTAATCTTTGTACTTTGTTTCTCATGGAAACTGAATTGTCTGTCAACAAATTCCAAAGGTCTTTGGGTCCAATGTACCTTACAAATTCTTAACATTTGTGAGACTCTGACATGTTAAAAAAGAACAAGAAGGTGAGTTAATAAGTCTTTATGGGCAACAAATACTGTCAGCTGATTTTCCTATAGTGACAAACTCACTTCATTCATTTTTCAGAAAATGTCTGCCAAATACCTACATTGCAAACACCATAGTTTATCATTTTTGCAAGTAAAAATGGTGCTCCCTGAACAAAGCAGTTAGTTAAATTCACAATTCAAACAATCCCATGAGTTCTTTTTCTTGACACAACCATCATCTTTTCATATACAGCATAATAATCATTTCATCACACAGACTATTAAAAAGATATGTGTGCCAGCCATAGCCGGTTTGGCTCAGTGGATAGAGCATCGGCCTGGGGACTGAAGGGTCCCGGTTTAGGTTCCTGTCAAGGGCACATGCCTGGGTTGTGGGCTCGATCCCCAGTAGGGGGCATGGAGCAGGCAGCTGATCAAAGATTCTCTCTCATCATTGATGTTTCTCTCTCTCTATCCCTCTCTCTTCCTCTTTGAAATCAATAAAAAATATATTTTTTTAAAAAGATGTGTCTGTGATCAAAATTTAATAATTTTTACTGCATATTCAATGACATTTTATTTTATTTTTTTCAATTACATTTTAAGTGAAACTTCCCCTCCCCCCACCTGTGTAGAGATGAAGAAAATAATGACTACTAGTACAGTTTGATGTCAGTGCCTTAATTTGTGTCAAGAAGTTAACAGTTTTACCCACCTTTGCTTTTGTACTGTGGACAAAAAAGGGCCACATGCTAACCTGACTAGCACAGGGAAGGCCTACCTGGCAGCCTTACAAAATCAGAGACCTAAAATAACCACAAGGGATGGTCTGAAATTAAAACTTTTAAATTAAAAAGTAGTTTATGGTGGGTAGTCATGTCCTAGGCTGGTATCTTCCCTGACGAAGGTCAATCTTTACCTTAACTGAGCCTATTGTCTTTTTGCATCTATGATAACAAGATAACATATCGTTGGAATGTCAAAGTAATTTTCCTTTTTATGGACCCCTCAAAGTACAGGCACCGCTCAGCAGAGATCACAAATCCTTTCATTGTTATTGAGCTCATTGTTGACTGTTAAGTATCCTGCATCCACCTAAGTAAAAGAAGTATGTGTCTTTAATTTTACTTTTTATCCAATTCCAGAGATTTCCCCCCTTTGCTTTCTCCCACCGCCCTAATCTATCACCAATGGAGTTCATGTAACCCACTCACATCTCCTCCTTTGATGGTAATGTATAAAACAAGGTGCAAAACTGCCATTCTCCTGAGCGTTATCTCAATCTGTTGAGATTCTGCTTCCTGGCAACTATCAACAGCTTGGCTCAAGTAAACTCACAAAAATTCTTCACAAGTTTGAATGATTTTTATGTTAACAGTACCATTAATGCAATGAAATCATAGACCTCCTGAAAGTGTCTTGGAGACTCCCAGGGGTCTGCAGAACACACTTTGAGAACCACTGCTTTCAACTATGAGCAGGTAAATTTTAAGCTAAAAAATAAAACTAAAAAAATGAAGATGAAATTAGGACAAAAATAAATCATATGTGTTAATTAATAGAGTAAAAAAATAAGACTGTCCATCTCTTAAATAAAGATATTCTATATTATCAGTGAGCTATATAATTAAGTCTTGGATAATAAATGAAAAACAATTCCTAAAATAATTTTATTTTTCTTATATGCAATATTCTATTACCCTATTAAATTTACATTACTATACTATTTTGTTACATTTTTCTCTATCCCAAGAGTTTCTTGAGATTAAGAACTATATATTGTTCATAACTGAAACCTGTACTTGGAACATAGTGTTTCATAAATGTTTGTTTTTGTGAATCAATATATTTATCAATTAATGAAGAAACAATATGAGTTTTAAATTTAAAACTGTATATAAGCTAGTTGAAATAAAAAGATAATATATCATTTTCTTCAGAGACAGACACATTTAAACAAGTCACCTAAAAAATTATCTGTACTGAGTTCTTAAAGTATTGCCAATTAGTGAATCTTTCCTAACATAACTTGTAGTCACAACATGATTTAATCACTTGGTTTTTGTCTATCCTTATTTCTGACTCCACGAAATACTCAAAAGCAGAATGTCAGAAATGAAGTATGGTGAACTGGGCATCTAAGTCATTGACCAAAGGAAGTCACGTGGCCAAACCTACTTCCTATGGGGTGGGGGTGTAGGACTACACAAGGGCAGACAGAAAAGAAGGCCATTAATTTAACAATCAACCACAAGGAGATTAGGAGCTGTGCTCTCTTTTGACAGCCAGTAATTAACAGCTAAAACTAAACAGAAACCTGAGCCAGTTATTTTTCTGAGAAAACATCATTTTCCTGAGAGTATTATAACCTAGTATAGGATGTCTGCAATTTTTCTCAATGTCGCAAGATTCAAAAGACAACCAATCTGAAAAATACATATGTCACAAAACATTTTGCAAAGAGAGAGGTCGGTCATGCAATTAGATGATGATAGTGTTTAGCGGCTTCAAAATTGTGTGAACTTGGCCCTTAAGCTTTGAATGAGCATATTTGTAGACAGATTGAACCAGATGACCTTTAATGTTATTTTCCAGTACTGAGATTTTATGATAAACCATTTAGTAATCGGTTTATTACAGCTCATTCTATCTTGGCTGAGCAAAATGCCCTTTTTCCTACAAGCACATATACATACGCCTCTGCATAAAGGAGAGCTCAGAGACAAATGACAGTTCTGTTTCATAATATTTGTCTCCTGAAGAGGGCCAGCTCCTGAGTTATTGCCTCATTAGTGAAAATAACAATCATCGACAACTCCCAGAATTATGGGAATGGAAATATTGAAACTTTGGTTCACAAGGACTATTTCTAACTTTCATTTTTCTTTGAACACCAAAAACTTGGGTTTCTCTCCCCTTATTCCTATATTAGTGGAAAGGCTGTAGAAGAAACGTTGAAGGTTGGAAATAGAAAAAATGTAGGCATGGACAAAGAAGAAAAAAAGAAGTAATCATCGTGTTTCATGGGGATTATAAAGGAAAATGGAAATAATGCTCATTGTTCTCTAAAGAATTCCCCCTTGCAGGTAAAATTTTTATTTCATATAACATCATGGAAAGAGAGCTTTGCTGACCCAGAATTAGATGCCCACATTTTTTATTTGCTCTGCTGGCACAGCAAAGCTTATGGGCAATTTATAATTGCCTGAGTGCCCAAAGGTTATGGATCAATCACTGCCAGTCACAGCAAGTTGCAAGCCTGGAACAGTCAGAGAGGCTTGGGATCTTTTTCACTAAGGCAGAATGGCTTGTTTTTGGATTTGGAGGGAAAAAAAACCAGAATGAAAGGAAAATGCTATTGAGTGTACTTAGTGAGAAACATCATTTATATCTGAGTAGCACATTTTTAATAATGAGGTCAGCAGGGAGAAGATGAGGAGCAGGAAAGACCTCATAAGGAGAGCTCTGCTCAGCGAGCCAGCTCAGCTGGAGTGAAGTGGACCCAAAAATCCACAAGGGGAAAAGGATATTATATTTTTAAAAATGCAGTGTGCAGCAGTTACATTGATTTTTAAGGGAAAAAACCCCCACCCACTGACTTCATCTCATCTCAACTCATTTATTCTTGCCAGCTAAAATTTCTTCGTGACACATATCTGAATTCTTTTATAACTGAGTTTATTTTTTCAACCATTCAAATATTCTACATCATCTTTTAATAAAAGGAAATTTCACTTTTGCCAAATGTTAATATTAGCTTGAATCATACGGAATTGCCAATATTCTATTATCTTTGATCCTAAAACAGAAACTTCATATTTTTTAGCTTCAGACAGTACCTATAAGTAATTGACATATGACAGTTTTGGTGTTTTATATTTGTGGGGACAGGATGAATTATTTCATAGGTAGTGCTGGGACTATTAGATAAGCATTTGGGGGAAAGTACAATAGAAGCCCTACACCAATTCACACCAAAAAAAATTGAATTCCAGATATTGCTATTTAGTCAAATGTTAAAAATATTTAAAAAATGAAGAGAATTTGGATGAATATTTACATAATTTGGAAGGGTGCAGAAAGCATTTCTTATTTTTTTAAAAAAGCATGAGAAAAGCCATGATAAATTTAAATAAGATTTAAGTGCCAAGCCCTAACCGGTTTGGCTCTGTGGATAGAGCATCGGCCTGCGGACTGAAGGGTCCCAGGTTCGATTCTGGTCAAGGGCATGTACCTTAGCTGCGGGCACATCCCCAATAGGGGGTGTGCAGGAGGCAGCTGATCGATGTTTCTCTCTCATCGATGTTTCTAACTCTCTATCCCTCTCCCTTCCTCTCTGTAAAAAATCAATAAAATATATTTTTTAAAAAAGATTTAAGTGCCAAAACATCAATACATCTCTTTTAAAAAACTGTCAATAAAATTAAAGCATAATTTGAAAACTGGGGAAAATACTGGCAACACATAAGGCAGAAAAAAAAGCTGAGGCTCTTACTCTCAAAAGGAAACAGATAAACACTCAAATTAAAAATGAGCAACTTTAAAAAGGAGGCACATCTCAGTAAACCTTACATTCAAAGACAGAGCAATTGAAAACATTAATGAGATATCAAGTGTCACCTTTCAAATTAATAAAGTAAAAAGAATGACAACACAGCATTGGTAAGAATATAGGAAAATAAATTTTCTCATACATATCTAGAGAGGATGGGTTAAATTCATGCTTTCTAGTGGGCAATTGATAATTTGTGTCAAAATATCTTAAAACTGCATATCTTCTGAACCCACAGTTCTACCTTTTGCAAGTTATCTTAAGGATAAACCCACAAATGTGTCCAAAGCTACATGTATAAGTATCTCACCACAGTGAAAATTTGGAAACTAACTACATATTCTAAAATAATGGAATCGTGATTCAGAAATCATGATACATACAAAGGAATAAAACCACATTATGAAAAATATTTCTAGAGACTCTAAGAATAATATGCTACATATATGAAAAGAAAAAGGTTGGAATATCAGTCAGTATGTGCACTGTACAGCTGGAGGGCAGGATTCACACCATAATTTGAACTGTATACAGTGGTTTTGGTGCCTTATTTCCTGGTTTTATTGAGATACATGATAGTGATTTTGTCATCTACACAGAACATAATGGTATCCCAATTTACTCTCCTCTCCAGAGTGGGGACTAGATCCTCTAGAATCATTTTGACATAGGTAGTGGTGGCGTAGGGAGAGGTGAGATAAATCCCACTTTGTGAGCCAGGTGAGATCTGGCTACAATAAATATTGATAGTAATAATAGCTTATCATTATCCCTGTCCTAAATGCTCCCCATCCCCTTTATCCTGCTTTTTTTCTTCTTTTTATATACCACCTTCTAATACTTTCTATAATTTACATATTTATTATTTTTATTATCTGTCTCCCCCTACTGGTAGGAAGCCAAAGAGTTATGTCTGTTTATTCACCACTATATGTACCCAACACCTAGAACAGTACCTGGTACACAGAAGGACTTCAAGAAATATTAATCACATGAGTGAATGAATGAAGCTCATATTTACTGTATGTATACCATGCATCAGGAAGCTTAATTCAACTAGTTAAGAACAGCTTTTAGAGGAAAAGAGATCACAAATGAGCAACATGAGGGGTATTGGTGAAAGAAAACAGTAGCAGCCCACCCTCTTTGCCTTGCTGGGGTGATGAGGGTATTGGGAAAGACTTGAATCGTGCTAAGTGAGCCAAATGTCTCTCTCTTTTTTAATAAATTCATTAGTATACTTTTAACTGTATGTGACAGACAATCCAAATTAAAATCACTTAAATAGTAAGAAATGTACTGGCTTATGTAGTGGGACAGCCAGAAGAGATGCCTTTAGGAGAAGTTTGATCCAGGGGTTTGTGATGTCCCATATGACTCAGTTCCATTTTTTGTTAGTATTATTGATTTCTAATTTATTATTATTGTGACCTAAAACATACTCTGCATGATTTCAATAGTTTACAGTTCATTGAGACCTAATTTGTGGTCCACCATATAATCTATCTAGGTGAATATTCTGTATACACTTGAAAAAATATGCAGTTTTGGGAACCAAGATGGCAGCGTAGGTAAACGCTTGTAGTCGCTGACTCCCACAATAACATCAAAATTACAACTAATATATAGAACAACCATCATTCAGAAACACCTGAAATCTGGATGAATGAAAGTCCTACAACTAGAGAAGTAAAAAGAGAAAGCACATTGAGACTAATAGAAGGGGCAGAGGCACGAAACAGGCTGGTCCAACACCCACATGTGGTGTTTTTATAATCGGGAGGGAGATCTCCTGAGGAGGCCCCCAATGAGAAGCAAAGGGTCCCAGTCGCACACCAGACTCCCATCTCAGGGTTCCAGAACTTGGAAGAAGAGCCGCCATAACTTCAGGCTGTAAAAACCAGCAGAAATTGTGGCTGGGTGACACGGAGGCTGCTGGAGACCTAGATGTCCCTCTTTTTTTTATAATTTTTATTTCTTAAAGTATTAAAAAGAGTATTACATATGTCTCCTTCCCCCCCCCCCCTTGACATTCCCCCGGTCTCCCTTCCCCGCCAGTGTCTCCCCCCCCAAACCCTCCCCAGGCTTCCCACTGTAGTTTGACAGTCTGTTCAATGTTGCTCTGCCTCTGCATCTACCCCTGTTCATCAGTCTATACTGGTCCCCATTATCTGTCCCAACCTCACTGGAGCAGTCCCAACCTGACCGGGGCCGTCCCGACCTCACTGGGGCCGTTTCAACCTCACCGGGGCTGTCCCTACCTCACTGGAGCCATTTCAACCTGACTGGGGCCATCCCGACCTCACCTGGGCCGTTTCAACCTCATCAGGGCCATCCCTACCTCACCGGGGCAGTTTCAACCTCACCTCTTAAAGGGCTGGCACACAGACTTACTTAGACTTGATTTCTCTAAGCTCCTGCACTGGGGCAATGGCTTGGGGGAAACCAGGGACATACAGGGAGGAACTGGACTGCCTGGCATCTGGGCAGGAACTTGGGGGCAGCTTTCTCCAAGACAGGGGTGCTATTAGGGGCCATTGTTCCCATGCGAGGACCTCCCCCATTGCAGAGCTGACTGGCAGCCATATCTGAGTTTCCATCAGCTCCACCCTGGTGATTCTTGAGACCTCACCCCATCCACATTGCAGCACCACCCAAGCTGTTTGCAGATTTTTCATATGAATGGCCTGTCCTGGCTCAGGCTTCAGCTTTGCTAAAATCTCTCAGACAAGCATCAGCTGGCATCAGCATGCAAAATACCTATCAATAAGAGGCCCAAGACCTGGCACTAGCACCAGCCTGCCTTGCTTCAAAGCAGGCCTCTCCTGGGCACTTCCAAACCCAATACAAGTAGCAGCCATCTATAAATCGCACTATACCTCCTGTCAAGTGGCCCTAGGCAGTGGCTGACTTTGCACCTTAACTCTTTGCCAGTTAACTCTGTGGACAATTTCAGACCATACCAGATTACAACTCTACACATCCACAAGCAACACACTCAAAGGGCAGACTCAGTGAGCAC
>NW_005371386.1:675254-679262 GCF_000412655.1 Myotis brandtii | reverse complement strand
AAGGTTACTCAAGGATCTTAATGAGAGCTTCAAGGGACTCAATGAGAGCTTCAAGGGACTTAGAGGGACTGTCAAGGATCTCAGTGAGAATTTCAAATACATGAAAAAGGACCAGTTAGAAATTATGCATACACTAATTGAAATAAAGAATTAATTTACAAGGAATCAATAGTAAGTAGAGGATTCTGAGAATCAAAAAAATGATTTGGAATATGAGGAAGCAAAAAACACCCAATCAGAAGAGCAAAAAGAAAAATGAATAAAAAATATGAAGATAATATAAGGAGCCTCTGGGACAACTTCAATCATACCAACATTCGCATTATAGTGATTCCAGAAGGAAAAGAGAGAGGGCAAGATATTGAAAACCTATTTGAAGAAATAATGACAGAAAACTTCCCCTACCTGATGAAAGAAATAGACTTACAAGTCCAGGAAGCACAGAGAGTCCAAAGAAGGGAAACCCAAAGAGGTCCACACCAGGATACATCATAATTAAAATTTCAAATGGTTAAAGACAAAGAGAATCTTAAAAGCAGCAAGAGAAAAGCACTTAGTTACCTACAAGGGAGCAAGCGCCCACTTGACTGTCAGCTGATTTTTCAACAGGAACTTTGCAGACCAGAAGGGAGTGGCAAGAAACATTCAAAGTGATGAATAGCAAGGACCTACAAGCAAGATTACTCTACCCAGGAAAGCTATCATTTAGAATTGAAGGTCAGATAAAGAGATTCACAGACAAGAAAAGCTAAAGGTGTTCATGACCACCAAACCAGGATTACATGAAATGCTGTAGGATACTCTTTAAGAAGAGGAAGCAGAAGGAGAAGGAGAAAAGAGAAAAGAGAAAAATATGAATAATAAAATGTCAATAAATACATATCCATAACAATTTAATCTAAAAATCAAAATAAATGAACAAGAAATCTAATGAACAAAATAAACTGATGAATAAAATAGAATCAGAGGCATAGAATAATGAAACAGACTGATGAATCTCAGAGGGACAGGGAGAAGGGTGTGGGAAGAGATTAATCAAAGGTCTTATATACATATGTGCATTACCTATGAACACAGACAATAGTGTGTTGAAGCCCTGGAGTGGGGTGGGAACTGGGTTGAGGGGAGCAATGGGCGAAAAAGAGGGACATCTGTAATATTCTCAACAATAAAGATTTAAAATAAAATAAAAACTGCAATGAGGTATCACCTCACACCTGTCAGAATAGCTACCATTAATAAATCAACAAAAAACAAATGCTGGTGAGAATGTGGAGAAAGGGGAACCCTATTGCACTGTTGGTAGGAATGCAAACAGGTGCAGTCACTATGGAAAACAGTATGGAGACTCCTCAAAAAATTAAAAATAGAACTGCCTTGAGACCTAGCTATAACATTTCTTGTTATATATCTAAAGAAATCCAAAACACTAATTTGAAAGAATATAAGGGTGGGCAAAAGTATGTTTACAGTTGCATTGTGACATTCTTTTAAATAAGTAATGCTATTATAATAATCATAACCTGAATGTCTTTTTCTATATGAAAAATTGTAAACCTACTTTTGCTCACTCCTGTGTATGCAGCCCTATGTTCGTTGCAGCATTATTTACAAAAGCCAAAATATAGAAGCAACCCAAGTGCCCATCAATAGACTAGTGGATAAAAAAGTGGTGGTACAGAATGGAATATTACTCGGCCATAAAAAAGAATGTAATCTTACCATTTTCAACAGCATGGATGGGCCTAGAGGGTATTATGTTAAGTGAAATAAGTCAGTCAGAGAAAGACATACCATATGATTTCACTTATATACGGAATCTAAAGTACAAAATAAGTAAACAAACAAAATAGAAACAGACTCAGATACAGAGAACAGACTGATGGTTGCCAGAGGGCAGGGGTATTGAGGGACTGGGTGAAAAAGGTGAAGGGATTAAGAAATAAAAAAATGGCAGTTACTATATAGTCATGGGGATGTAAAGAACAGTATAGGGAATATAGACAATAATCTTGTCATAACTCTGTATGGTGCCAGGTGGATACTGGAAATATCAGGGGGAACACTTTGTAAAGTATATGATTATCTAACCACTGTGTTGTATACCCAAAACTAATACAAAATAATATTGAATGTAAATTGTAAAAAAAGTAAAACAAAAAAAAACCCAAAAAAAGATAAGGTAAATATGTTAAAAATAAATATGAAAAAATAAAAAAAAATTAAAAATAAATATGAAAAAATTTAAAGAAAACCAGCCAGGATAAATATGTTAAAAAGTATAATAGAAAATGTGGACAAAAAGTGTGAAGAGATTGAGAATTTTAGCAGAGTAATAAATTATAAAATGTACCAAATGGCAATATAGAAATAAAGGACTTTTTAGGAAAAATGAACAATTAATTTGAAGATGTGATGGAAAACTGGACATAACAGAAAAAGATCAGGAAGCTTCAAGATTATTTGAATAGAATCAGATAGAGAAAAAAAGTGAAAAAAATGAATCAGAGTACTGGAGGCCAATGGAACAACATTAATCAGTCTAACACTATCAATAAATTGACATATTTGATATTCATCAGCACTGAACTACAAATTTTTTTTAATTTGAACTTTTATTGTTGAAAATATTACATATGTCTCCTTTTTCCCTCATTGACTTCTCCCCAGCTTCTCCTGCCCCACAGCACATGCCCTTGCCCCCCTACTGTCTGTGTCCATTGGTTATGCTTATATGCATGCATACAAGTCCTTTGGTTGATCTCTTACACCCCTCTCCCCTGCCTTCCCTCTGAGGTTTGACAGTCTGTTTGATGCTTCTCTATCTCTGGTTCTATTTTTGTTCATCAGTTTATGTTGTTCATTATATTCCACAAATGAGTGAGATCATGTGATATTTATCTTTCTCTGATTGGCTTATTTCACTTAGCATAATGCTCTCCAGTTCCATCCATACTGTTGCAAATGGTAAGAGTTCTTTCTTTTTTACAGCAGCGTAGTATTCCATTGTGTAGATGTACCACTGTTTTTTAATCCACTCATCTGCTGATGGGTACTTAGGCTGTTTCCAAATCTTAGCTATGGTGAATTGTGCAGCTATGGACATAGGGGTGCATATATTCTTTCTGATTGGTGTTTCTAATTTTTTGGGATATATTCCTAGAAGTGGGATTATTGGGTCAAATGGGAGTTCCATTTTTAATTTTTTGAGGACACTCCATACTGTTCTCCACAGTGGCTGCACCAGTCTGCATTCCCACAAGCAGTGTATGAGGGTTCCTTTTTCTCCACATCCTTGCCAGGACTTGTTGTTTGTTGATTTGTTGATGACAGCCATTCTGACAGGTGTGAGGTAATACCTCATTGTAGTTTTTATTTTATTTTAAACTAGAGGCTCATTGCACAAAGATTCGCACAATAGGCCTTCCTTCCCCTGGCTGCCGGCACCGGTTTTCCTCCAGCACCCGGGACCCAGGCCTTGAGGCTTGGCTTCTCTGCTCGGGCCACAGCAGCGAGGCTTGGCTTCTCCACTCCAGCCACAGTGAGGCTTGGCTTCTCCGCTCTGGCTGCAGTGGAGAAGCCAAGCCTCTTCAGTCTTCAGTCGTCTTCAGTCTTCGCTCTGTGCCTGCATATGCAAATTAACCACCATCTTTGTTGGGATAATTTGCATACTCATCCTGATTGGCTGGTGGGCCTAGTGGAGTGACACCAATTTGCATGTTTCTCTTTTATTAGTGTAGATAGATCTTTGTTGTTGATATTACAGATATCCCCCTTTTTTGCCCATTGCCCCCCCTCCACCCAGTTCCTGCCCCACCCCAGGCCTTCACCACTCTATTGTCTGTGTCCATAGGTAACTCATATATGCATACAAGATCGTTAGTTAATCCCTTCCCACACCTCTCTTCCCCCTTTTCTCTGAGATTCCTCCATCTGTTCCATGTTTCCATGCCTCTGGTTCTATTTTACTTATCAGTTTATTTTGTTCATTAGATTTCTTGTTCGTTT
>NW_005371386.1:671979-675075 GCF_000412655.1 Myotis brandtii | reverse complement strand
TCCTCCTCCTCCTCCTCCTCCTCCTCATCCTTGTCCTCTTCCTCCTCCTTCTTCTTCCTCTTCTTAAAGAATACCCTGCCTGGCCAGCGTAGCTTAGTGGTTGAGTGTCGACCTATGAACCAGGAGGTCATGGTTCAATTCCTGGTCAAAGTACATACCTGGGTTGCCTACTCAGTCTCCAATGGTGGGGGGGCAGGTGGGGGCAGCTGATCAGTGGTTCTCTCTCATCATTGATGTTTCTATCTCTCTCTCCCTCTCCCTTATCTCTGAAATCAATAAATATGTATTTTAAAAAAAGAATACCCTTCAACATTTCATGTAATACTGGTTTGGTGGTGATGAGCTTCTTTAGCTTTTTCTTGTCTGTGAATTTCTTTATCTGACCTTCAATTCTAAATGATAGCTTTCCTGGGTAGAGTAATCTTGCTTGTAGGTCCTTGCTATTCATCACTTTGAATATTTCTTGCCACTCCCTTCTGGCCTGCAAAGTTCCTGTTGAGAAATCAGCTGACAGCCAAATGGGCACTCCCTTGTAGGTAACTAACTGTTTTTCTCTTGCTGCTTTTAAGATTCTCTCTTTGTCTTTAACCCTTGGCATTTTAATTATGATGTGTCATGGTGTGGGCCTCTTTGAGTTCCTCTTGTTTGGACTCTCTGTGCTTCCTGGACTTATAAGTCTATTTCTTTCATCAGGTAAGAGAAGTTTTCTGTCATTATTTCTTCAAATAGGTTTTCAATATCTTGCTCTCTCTCTTCTCCTCCTGGCACTTCCATAATGCAAATGTTGGCATGCTTGAAGTTGTCCCAGAGGCTCCTTACACTATCTTCATATTTTTGGATTATTTTTTCTTTTTGTTCTTCTGATTGGATGTTTTGCTTGCTCATATTTCAAATTATTGATTTTATTATCGGAATCCTCTATTCTACTGTTGAATCCCCATAAATTATTCTTTATTTCAGTTAGTGTATGCTTAATTTCCCCTGGTCCTTTTTCATGTCTTTTAAATTCTCACTAATATGAAACTCTCACCAAGTTCCTTAAAGCTCTCATTGAATCCCTTGAAGCTCTCATTAAGATCCTTGAGCAACCTTAAACCCATTGTTTTGAACTCTGTATCCAGTAGTTTTCTTGCTTCCATTTCATTTAATTCTTTTTCTGGACTGTTACTCTATTCTTTCATTTGTGACCTGTTTCTTTGTCTCCGCAATTTGGCTGCTTCCCTGTGTTTGTTTCTATATATTAGCTGCTATGTCTCCTGGAAATGATAGAGTGGCCTTGTGTAATAGGTGTCCTGTAGGGCTCAGTGGCACAGCCTCCCCAGTCACCTGAGCTGGGCACTCTCGGTGTGCCCCTGTGTGGGCTGTAGTTGAGCCTTGATTTCTATTGGAATCGCTGGGAGGAGTTGACCTCCAGGCTGGTTGTGACTACAGTGGAAGAACTGCTGTTCAGGGGACACCCCTATGGAGCAGGACTTGTTTCAGTGGGGCTGGGCCCCTTCCTTCTCATAGGTGACCTCTGCAATGGAGATCTCCCTCCAAAAACAAACAAACAAACAAACAAACAAACAAAAAATGCAGCATGTGGATGTCGGATCAGCCCGTTCCATACCTCCGCCCCTTCTACTAGTCTCAATGTGTTTACTTCCTTAGTTGTAGGACTTCCATTCATCCAGATTTCAGGTGATTCTGGATGATGGTTGTTCTGTATTTTATTTGTAATTTTGATGTGGTTGTGGGAGGTGACAAATACCAGCATTTACCTACACCACCATCTTGGTTCTCTACTTCATTGTAGTTTCATTTTGTATCTCTCCGATGATTAGTGATGAGAGCATCTCTTCATATGTCTATTGGCCAGCTGTGTATCCTCTTTGGAAAAGTGTATTTAGGTCCTTTGTCCATTTTTAAATTGGATTTGGTGTTAATTTTTATGAGCTCTTTAGAAATTTTGGATAGTACCACCTTATCAGGTGTATCATTGGCAAATATCTTCATCCATTCAGTGGGTTGTCTTTTAATTTTGTTGATTGTTTCCTTTGCTTTCTCAAACTTGGGGAGCTGCCTCTATTTCCTCTTCAACTTTCCCTGTGAGACACTGCCCACTAAATCCACAGTGGGGAGCTCAAAGTGAGAGATCTAGGAACACCTTTCTCATTCACACTCTCTAGGTTTAAAGCTGATGGGCACTTCTCCATTCATGCAGAATTTTGCATCAGAGTGTGGAGGAGTGTGTGACAAAACAGTGAAATTAAATTATGTCTCAATAAGGAGAATAATTGCAATACTGAGCAGATATTCATAATGGTGGCCATTTCTAATGAATTCTTCTAAAATCACATTTTTGGCCTCACTACTTAGAATCCTTATTTTGCCTTCTACATTCAAATTCATCATTCTCAGAAAGATTGTACTTTTACCCTAGAAAGATTAGTTCTTGGAATCACGCCTCATTATATTTTCCTGCTGAGCAAAATCAGCTTTGAGCTTGTTTAGGTAGAAGTGAAGTTTAAGAACAGATGTCCTGCCCTTCTTTCCATCTCCCCATGCTATCTGTCATAGCAACTGGCTTTTGCCTCTTTGCTGATTGTTAGTTTGAATGTATCTATAATGAACAAAGCCTCCATTTTTACGCTTTCACAAAAGAAAAAAAAGTCTCCTCTTGTGAGTACAAAACAGCTAGGTTTTCCAACACGAATAGGAACTTCAAAATTATTGCCAGTTCCTGACACATAGATAATTCTTCCAGAACTGCAGTATTTCTAGTACAAATTATATTTGAAAAACTACCAGCTCCCTAGAATAGGCTCTATGCAAAGTCCAGCTCATACCACCCCCACAATAACAGGAAGAATACGGCTTCATATTTCTCCCTTGAAAGGCAATGCATTCTAGTTGATAAGCGATCAGAGCAGACACCGGAAAACCTGATGGTATTTCTGACTCTACTTAGATACTGTGCTTTTTTTCCTTTTCCTTTTCTCACCTCTTTTCTCCCCTCCTCCCTTCCCTCTCTGCTTTTTCTTCTCTTCTCTTCTCTTCTCTTCTCTTCTCTTCTCTTCTCTTCTCTTCTCTTCTCTTCTCTTCTCTTCTCTTCTT
>NW_005371386.1:669952-671869 GCF_000412655.1 Myotis brandtii | reverse complement strand
AACAAAATCCTTTTTAGAAATAAATTTATACTAGGAGTGACACTTCCAAGTATTGACAAAGATGTGGAGAAACTGGCACTCTCATACATTGCTGATGGAAATGTAAAATGGCCAAACCACTTTGGGGAAAAGTTTGTCAGTTTCTCATAAAGTTAAAACATGCATCTACCTTATGACCCAGAAATTCTACCCAAGAGAGATTAAAGTCTGTGTACACAATGTCCAGAGCTTACTTTTATTTATTAAGAAGATTATAATCACAAAATATGTTTAATAATGATGTAGCTATGCTGTTACATATGCCTCTGTTCCTGTCATAGATAAAATCCACTTATAAATAAAATCTAAAGTTACAAAAAAAATCTGTGTTCACAAAAAGACTTGTGTCAGTTGTCAGAGTGGCTTTATTCATAATACTCCTAAACTAGGAACAAATGTCCATCAACATATTTGGACATTCACCATAGGTCTGCCTGGTACATTCTTTGAAAGGGGCGAGTTGTTCTGACCATTTTATTACTTGTTCTGGAGTAGAAATGAATGGCTGAGGGGACAGCCAAACTAACCTCATGCCTCATCCAGGGGCAGTCTCTGTATGTAACTGCATAAAATGAGAAGTGAACATGATTTCTCAACACATATTTTCATAGTAGAAAAATCAGACTGTACTCTAGCCAAGTGATCAAAATTAATACCACCAGTGAGGGCAAACAGACATGGTGGGCCTCCGGATAAGAAAGCCTAGGTGAGATACCTTAGCTTCCCTGAAAAATATCCCGACTGCTTTCAGGACATTTGGGACCCTCCTTGTAATTAGTTCCCTCCCTGTATCTCCTAAAGCAGTGCTTCTCAAACTTTCCTGTGTTTACCAGTCACCTGGGGATCTTGCTCAAATGCAGATTCTGGTCCAGTAGATCTAGGATAGGGCTCAACATTCTGCATCTCTAACAAGTTCACAGGTGATGTCACATTGCTGGTCTGCAGGCCACACTTTGGGTAGCAAGGTCCTTTGATTCTAAAAGTGTGATCCCTAGAGCAGTAGTATCACCTCGGAACTTGTTAAAAATGCAAATTCTAGGGCTCCACCCTCAGACCTACTTACAGAATCAGAATCTCTGGGATGGGGTCCAGTCTAGTCAGGGCCTATGATTAGGCAAAATGAAGGAGGCACCTATTCTCAGAGTTGTGCAAGTTCAAGGTCAGCACCTGAGTCTGGTAGTGGTATCTTCCAAAACCTCCAGAGTCAGAGAACAATTGTTTTCTTTCTTCTCAGTAAATCACCTCACTACACTAGTAGCCTCATTTTATTTAAATTATCTGGGCCGCAACTCAAACCCATTGAATCAGAAACTTTGGGGGTAGAAAATGTGCATCTGGGAACTGGAGAGCATTATGCTAAGTGAAATAAGCCAGTCAGAGAAAGATAAATACCACATGATCTCACTCATTTGTGGAATATAGAGAACAACATAGACTGATGAACAGGGTCAGATCCAAAGACAGAGAAACAGCGATCAGACTATCAATCCCCAGAGGGAAAGTAGGGGAGGGTTGGAGTAAGAGGAAGAGACCAACCAAAGGAACTAATAAAGAATTTAAAGATAAAAAAATATTAAACATAACAACAACAACAAAAGAAAATGTGCATCTGGCCCATAAGCAGATGTGAATGAGATTGCTCATCAAAGTGCTGCTTGCCAAGAGAAGCATTTGGAAGAGAGAAACCATAATATGTTAGATAAGCAAAACGTGTGGAGGCATACTGCAGTTAGAGGCAGCAAGCTAGGTGTACCATAGAGTTGTGTGACAAGAGCAAAAAAACAAAGAGCCAATGAAAATTGCAAGAAACATGATTGAGACTGCTCTGCCATCTATACTAATAAAAGAGTAATATGCTAATTAGACTGGGAGACCTTC
>NW_005371386.1:613702-669772 GCF_000412655.1 Myotis brandtii | reverse complement strand
ACTGGAAGGAGGGGCCATTGGGGGTGATCAGGCCAGCAAGCAGAGTGGTTAGGGGCAATCAGGCAGGCAGGCAGGTAAGCAGTTAGGAGCCAGCAGTCCCGGATTGCGAGAGGGATGTCCCCCGAAGGGTCCCAGATTGGAGAGGGTGCAGGCCAGGCTGAGGGACACACGTGCCCCCCCCCCATGCACAAATTTCGTGCACTGGGCCACTAGTTTATATATATTTTAAATGCATCTGTTTTTTTTTAATACACTATTTCTTTTTAAATAAAGCTCCATAAATAGAGAAGGTGCCAGAGGAGAAGTGAAATGGGAGTGGGAGCAAGAATAAGGGGGGAAATGGTAAATAGTAAGCAAACAAGTAAGCATGAAAGAGAAGAGCTTTGTGCAGACAAATGACAAAGTGTTCTGAACTAGGGAATATGATGAACTCAACTCCAACATGAGGTCCACTAGTTGGCAGGGTGTGCAGAACTATCTCTGCGGACGCAGTCAGGAAATCATTGAGAACAAGAGCCCAGATGATTCTTCTGCACACCACTGACATCTTTAATTCCAACGCATTTTCACTTTTCAGCACTTCCATGATTTAGCCACTACTTAGCTTTCCAGTCACCCTACCTTACACTTTGCAATCCAGTAATACAGTAAATGTCATGATGCGGTGTGCAGAACTATCTCTGCGGACGCAGTCAGGAAATCATTGAGAACAAGAGCCCAGATGATTCTTCTGCACACCACTGACATCTTTAATTCCAACGCATTTTCACTTTTCAGCACTTCCATGATTTAGCCACTACTTAGCTTTCCAGTCACCCTACCTTACACTTTGCAATCCAGTAATACAGTAAATGTCATGATGCGACCCCCCCCCCCCATTCACCCCACCTCAGATCTTTATTCATGTTGTGTCTTCTGCCTGCAACACACTTTTTATCTCTCTTCACCTGGCTAACTCTTATTTATTATTTTCAACTCAGTTCAGGTGCCATCTCATCGAAAAAGTGTTTCTGACCTCCCTGGCTAGGTTACATTGACCCGCTGGCTTTCATAGCACAGGGTTATTTGGTCGTAGTATATTATACTGAAATCATTGATTTGTGTGCTTTAAAGACCTCTCCCAACCAATGACTCACTCTTATCATCGTTTGTACCTCGACATTGTGCCTGCCAATATTGTACCTGCAATTCAAGAAGTTTTCTGATGTAGTAGGGCTTAACCAGAAGGCAGATGTGCTAAGGTTTAACAGGCACTAGAAATATTATTTATGTATTCATTCACTTACACAAGACCTTGTTCAGGAAGAACTTCAGCCAGCACTTGAGAACTGAACTTGAGAGGAATTTCACTGCAACATCCACCAGCAAAATCAGTCCTCTGCAGCCACAAGGACCCATCATGGCTGCCTGCCTGGACAGACCAAGATTTGGAGCAGGAGCCTGCAGTTCTAGTTCTGGCTGTGGCTGGCTGGAAAAGATCTCCATCCCTGCCTGCTACTGCCATCTCTAGGGGACTGGCTGATTTTCACCCAGCTGCAGGCCTGCAGCTGCAAGGAGCAAGCTCTAAATTAAAATCACCTTCATCAATGAACTAAAAAATAGCTCATTTGTCTCTTTTTTTCTCTCAGGTGTCCAAGAGTGGTGTTGCATACCCTATGTCTCCCAGTCAGGTAGAGACCAGAAGACCATTTTACATTGTCTCTCATCTACATCAAATACTTTCTGAATAGCCCCAGCTGGTTTGGCTCAGTGGATAGAGCATCGACCTGTGGACTGAAGGGTCCCGAGTTCGATTCCCGCCAAGGGCACATGCCTGGTTGCAGGCTCGATCCCCAGTAGGGGGCGTGCAGGAGGCAGCCGATCAATGATTCTCTCTCATCATTGATGTTTCTATCTATCTCTCCCTTCCTATCTGAAATCAATTTTATATATATATATTCCTGAATTTAGTCTCACAGGAAAACTCCCAACATATAGACTTTTTTTTACAAAACTAGGGAGTTGCATGATGGATTGATGTAGAAAATTAGATTCACAAACCCACCATTGAGAAAACATTTGCAATCATAGCCATGCTTCCCTCCCACAGAAAGAAAAGTAAATGTTTTATTTAAATCAATGTTATCCAAGAGTTAAAGTAAAAAAAAACCCTGAAATACTGAGTCTAAAATGAATTTGTCTCTTATTTCCAGAATTTTCTTCAGTCATATCATTACATTTCTAAAAGATTTATCATTAAGTTTTGGTCATTTTTTTAACAGACCAAATTATACTTGCTTAATAATGGGAAAACATGGTTTGGCAAAATCCAAATTCAAATGGTTAGAAAACCTTTCCTATAATCTCTAAGGTACTATCTCAGAAAGAGTTAAATAATCAAGAGAAACAATTGGGATACTCACTAAAGCAGGATTTCTCAGCCTCAGCACTATTGCCATTTTGGGTGAGATCATTCTTTTTTGCGGGGGTGGGGGCTATTCCATTCATTGTAGGATGTTTAGCAGCATTCCTGGTCTCTACACTTTGGATGCCAGCAGTACCCCCCCCCAAGTCATCTACAACCAAAGTATCCCCTGGGTGGGAGAAAGGAGCAAAATCACCCCCCTTCCCCATCCCCGTTGAGAACCACTGCATTAGAGGGAAACACAAAGCCATTCACAGATACGATGGAGTCTGTAAATTAGAACATGAGACAGAATACACAGGCCTTTCCCTAATCCAAACTGCAAGGATTGAATTTTTCTTAATTCAAAGGTGTCACATTTGCCAATAGTATATTTGGGAGCAAATCCCTTTCTTGATGGCATTTCAAAAATCTGGCCAAGAGACATCTCACAGAGGAAGTCTATCTTTCAATAATTAATATATTCTTTCATTCAAAACACTGATACCTCAATTTTGGCTTCTACCCAAGAACAATAAAGGACCTATGTTGACCTCAGTGAGCAAGCTTAACCGTTCTTGATAAGAGATGATTAGAATTTTTAAAATCTTTTTTTAGGAGAGAACGAGAGGAAGAGATATCGATTTCTTATTCTACTGATTTATGCATTCATTGGCTGCTTCTTGCATGTGCCCTGACCAGTAACCGAACACACAGCCTTGGTGTATCAGGACAACACTCTAATAAACTGAGCTACTGGGCCAGGGTCTGATTAGCATTTTTAATGTAGCAAAATAACCACCCCCACCCAAAGATATCCACATCCTAATTCCCAGAACCTGTAAAGCAAAAGGGTCAAAGTGATGTGGCTGCTGGCTTGAAGATAGTAGAAGGGGCCACTAGCCAAGGACTGCAGGCATCTTCTAAAGATTAAAAAGGCAAAGAACAGATTTTTTCTTACAAGCTCCAGAAGGAATGCACCCTGTGACACCTTGATGTGAGTCTGATGAGACTGACATCCAGAACAGTAAATAATAAGTTTGTATTTTAAGTCACTAAATTTGTGGTAATTTGTCACAGCCGCCAATAAAACTAATACAGTGACAGTCCATGAGCACAGCACCATCACAAGGAAAATCCAACTGGAATATTGTGACCTATGAAGCCAAGAAAGGGAGACAATTTCTTAGTTTTAATAAGCACAATTACTATTTTAAGCCATAGTGAAAGATCTTAATCAATACAAGGATGCACTCTCTTTCCCTAACAATAGCTCAAGTAGGTGGCAGACACTATTCCAAGGGTTTTCAATGTGTTAGTTAATTACCATAATAACGCTATGATGAAAAGACTGTTATTATCCCCATTTTTCTGATGAGGAAACCGAGATCCAGAGAGGTTAAGGAACAATTCCAAGCACACACAGCTAGGAAATGGCAGCACTGGGCTTCAAATCCAGGCAGCCTGGCTCCAGAATCCAAATAAAAGCCACCCAGAGCAGTTCTGTGAAGCTCAGGGTGTAATGTTTAAAAAGCAAAACCTTGGACTTTTACACCCAAAGAAAATGCTTAAGCACTATGGCATCTATGTTTCAAATGCAAGGATGTCTGCGGTTTTGCCCACCCAGCATTTCTGCCATCTCATTTGAAGAGTACTATCTCGAATTTCCTTGGGCAATTACTCCCTACCACCGTGATGGCGAACCTTTTGAGCTCAGCGTGTCAGCATTTTGAAAAACGCTAACTTAACTCTGGTGCTGTGTCACATATAGAAATTTTTTTATATTTGCAACCATAGTAAAACAAAGATTTATATTTTTGATATTTTATATATTTAAATGCCATTTAACAAAGAAAAATCAACCAAAAAAATGAGTTCGCGTGTCAGAGGTTCACCATCACTGCCCTACCACATTGCCTACATCAGGGGTCCTCAAACTATGGCCCGAGGGCCACATGCAAATACAAATATTGTATTTGTTCCCATTTTGTTTTTTTACTTCAAAATAAGATATGTGCAATGTGCATAGGAATTTGTTCATAGTTTTTTTTTTTAAACTATAGTCCGGCCCTCCAACGGTCTGAGGGACAGTGAACTGGCCCCCTGTTTAAAAAGTTTGAGGACCCCTGGCCTACATTCTCCATGGACTGTCAATCAAAATGCCCCACCCTTGCCCTGACCAATACAACCCCCTCCCCTCCCACCTCTAGAATTTTAATCTCGGAGAGATTCTGCTCCCTGATTCCTGGAGTGTGCCTCATTCCTGTCTTTTCCCAGGCCTGCTAGTTTATCTTTTTCTCTGATTTGGTGGGCAACCCCATATCCTTTTAATAAAGTCTTTTTTCACTTACTAGTAAGTGTACAAGAAACGGCTACTTTCCTTCCAAACAACAACAAAAAACCTTAAAAAACAGAAAAACTGAAACTGCACATTCAAGAGACTTTACATTTGTTAAGAAGTTGCTTTTCCCACCTCCTGAAAAGAGGCTGGAACACTCCTCTCATAGCCCTAGAACAGGCAGAATACAGGAGGCTGATAAGAGACTAGACAAAGCTCTAATGAAGGAGGCTGAGGACTGCAGAGCCATGCAAATAAAATGAAGCTACAGCCCGATAGTCAATCAGAGGCAGTTTGAGAAGCAATTACTGTTGCATAGGCTATGTCTCTAGAGTGAACTATGAGCAATGATTTAACCATCCCAGCATCCAATGGTGTGGACACAAACAATAAGGGATGCATTGAACCCAGACAACACAGGAGAGGTGAAGTGAGGACCCTTCTGGCATAATTAATCCTTTTATTGTCCTCATGTACTGCTGTTGGCAGCTCTCTTGATCCAGTGGACACTAGTGACCACTGCAGGCAAGATAATGTTTGCAAAACTGACAAATCAAATAAGGATTACTTCCAGCAGAATACTACCTTAATAGGGCTCATTTCTTATATAGTTACCATATAAAAGTAGGACAGGAATAAACCCTGATTGTGGAGTCCCTACGCTTCTGCAATCTAAAAATGTTTCATTGGGATGCATCTTCCCTCTGTGGTACCTATTACATGTACAGCTCAAAATCCACAACCTCCAATCTGTCACTGTTAAGATAAAAACTTTGAGATCAGCAGCAGCTTCACTGACCTGATTTCAACAGGTCTTAAAGTCACTTTCAGTTGTCAAAACTTTTTTAATTACAAAAAGCTACATTTTTCCAATAAATGAAAAGTCAAATGTTTTGAGATTGCCTGAGGCAGACTTTTTAAAGTGTTGTGGTTTTTTTTTTTTAACTTTCCATTCGTGACTGATTCAAGGACATTAAAGTCCTTATATATACTGCCATCACCCCCTCATCTTTTTCAACAAATTTTGTCCTAGATTCAGCCTATAGAAGATAAGTTTTACTGTCACTCTTTAAGAATGTCACTAAGAAGTCATTTTACTTGTCTGAGATAGCTAACTCCATGATTAATAGGTTTTATAAAAAAAAAAAAAACGCACCCCAGTTTAGTCTGTTAACTGAATGTCATGCATTTCTAGGGACATTAAGAGAACAAGAGCCAATTAAGAATATATTCAGATTTCAGTGTATTTTTAATTATAAAAATATACTGCAGTGGGTCTGGACTCAACAATCATCCAATTTTTTGTTGTTTTGCTTTGTCTTACTTTGTTTTACATCTCCAGTACCTTTTATCGTGTAACTAGAAATTTGTACCTTTTGATCACCTTCATCTTATTCATTCACCACTCCTCCACCCACCCCTGCCTCTGGTAACCACCACAAACCTGATCTCTTTCCTGAGTTTGTTTATTTGTTTGTTTTTGTTTAGATTCCACATATAAGTGAGATCATATAGCATCAGTCTTTCTCTGACCGACTTATTTCTCTTAGCATAATGCCTTCAAGGTCCATCCATTTTGTCATCTCTCCATGGGCACTTAGGCTGTTTGCGTATCTTGGCATTTGTAAATAATGTTGCTATGAACATGGGGGTGCATATACCCCTTCAATGTAGGTTTTTGTTTCCTTCCGATATATAACCAGAAGTGGAATTGTTGGATCAACAGTCATCAGGGTTGACTTCTCATCAACACATACCCACTCATTAGCTATATATCAGGGATAGATGGCAAAAAAATCTCCCCAGTCCTTTACTTTTCCCTGTTATAGCTTCTACCATTAAAAGGTGGAGTCTATTTCCCAGCCTTTGGAATCATAGCTGCTCTCATCATTCCTTTTGGCCACAAGAATGCAGAGAATGTGACATATGAGTTAAAGTCTAGGCCACAAGGGCCCTTGCAGCTTCCAATCTCACTGCTCTTGAAACCTGACACTACTATGTGAACAGACCTGGGTTAGTCTGCTGGAGGTTAAGAGGTCATGTGAAGAGATGCTTTAGCTACTTTAGCCATCCCAGCCAAAGTTCCAGATATAGAAGTGAACCCAGTCAAGAAAAGCTGAGCCTGAATCAGACCATAAGGGCTGCCATCAGAGCGATGAGCCAAATCAGTTATGTTAAGCCACTAAGTGTTAGAGTATTTATTATGCAGCAAACGCTAACTGATACAGTAGCCCTTAAGCAGAACACTTAAGTTCACTGGGCTCTGTCAAATGAGGGGATTGAGGTAGCCCTAGAATCTTCTCATTGTGAGAACATTCTCAGTAATATCTTTACTACCCTGTTTACTCCTGAGCATCCAAGTGGAAGGAAGCTAAAATGAGATTCACACAATTATATACAGGATTCAAGGTGTTTAGTATAATATAGTATGTAAAAATGCTTGTAAACATTAAAGCATTGTACAAAATTAAGCTGTCATTCTAATTACACACAAATTAGCAGTATTAGTCTAAGGAATATAAATGAAGACCATCTCCAACGCAGCCTGAAAAATGGTGAAGAAGGAACTAATGGTTATTGAACACCTCCGATGTTCCTGGTTACTTATATACATTACCTCATTTAACCTTCAAAACGATCCTATAAAGTAGTGCTATTATCAATCCATCTTACAAATGAGGAAACTAAGGCTTGGATATGGTAAGTAATTTGCCCAAGTTCAAACAGAGTAAGACATAATAACTGGGGCATAAACACAGGCCTCTGGAAGTCAAAGCCTAAGGTATTTATTTCCTTTCAGTGCTTTAGCCGTTGCCATCCAGCAGAGTCAAATTTTAGTTATTATTAAACATTTTTCTTACTTTTAATCTTTGAATATTTTTTCTCTTATGACATAAATACATGTCTATGGGAAAAACTGTCATAATAATATTATCCATGTATGTGAGATGTTATTTTTCCCAAACATTTACTGTTAAATTTTGGGACATTTGTTCCCATCTATTTTCTTTATCCTGGATTTTTCTTTAATCAGGTAAAAAAGCACTCTAATTATTATTTGAAAATCATGTATGTAATATATGAACATATTTGTTATAAAAAGTCAGGGAAGCAAAAAGATTACAAAATAAAAAAGGTATCAATTTGATGTGTACCCTTCCAAACATATATTACATAAAAGATTGTGATATATTATAATAAATTGTCTTACTTTTATGTAGATGTTATAATTCTTTATTTTACATAAATGGGATAATTCCAGACATATTTGCTGCAACTTTCTATTTCACTCACCAATATATCTTGAAGACCTTTCCATATCAGGACTTACAGATCTGCCCCATTTTTTTTAAACTATGCAAAGGATGCATGTACCATATTATTTTTTCAAAATATCCAAATAAAATGTACTGCTACTTTTTGTAGAATTTAAACTGTGCTACAAGACATGTTGCATAGAAAACTATTTTAAGCCTCTGAGGGAAAATATCCATGGTTTAAGATGCAACTGGTTTTGTTTCTTCTTGGGGGAAAGATAAGAGATGATCTCTGGAAAGAATGAAGGCAGAGAGTCAAGAAGCAGAATTTCAGGTTATTTCATGTGATGATTGGGGAATTGTGTGTCTTGGTTCTTGCAGATAGGTACCATATGTAATTTAATCCTTTTATTATCCGTGGACATTTAGACTGTTTCCACTATTTTACTACAATAACATAATCATGCAAATACTTTTTTAAAAAACTGCCTCAACAAATGTAATTATACATATAGTTTTGTAAGCATGAGAGCATTTCTACTTATAGATGTGGACATAGTTTTAATTTTCAAAAATACTCCTAAATTTACTCTCCAAAAAATACTACTCCAAACAGGGTATAAGGGCCCATTCCCACCACCCTAGTGAATACCAGATATTATGTATATTTTTTTATTCCTGATCTGACTACAGATAGATT
Source organism: Myotis brandtii (assembly GCF_000412655.1). Classification (NCBI taxonomy): domain Eukaryota; kingdom Metazoa; phylum Chordata; class Mammalia; order Chiroptera; family Vespertilionidae; genus Myotis; species Myotis brandtii. Next base: position 661,094 of record NW_005371386.1, on the reverse strand, counting down.
ATTGTTGCTTAATTTGCATTTCCCTGATTTTAAACAAGCATTAGTTCTTCTATTGATTGAATATTTTATTTTCTTCAATAAATTATTAATGTATTTCTTGCATTCAATTTTAATTGGATTTATCTTTCTTTTATATGTATACAAAATAAATATTAATCCTTTGATATATATATTTAAAATATACTCCCAGGCTGTCACATTTTATCTTGGTTTATATTGTTTTGATGTGCACAAATGTTAAATGTGCATGCACAATATTTTCCTTTATGGCTCTCAGGTTTTTAAAAATAATTTTTCCCATTTTGAAATTGTATGTGTGTGTACTTCTAAGGTTTTTTAACATTGCGACAGTTAATTCATCTGGAATTTATTTTGTATGAATTGCCGGTTTTCATAACACTATTTTCTATCACCCACCAATGCCAAAGCATTATTTATGTATTTATTTATTTATGTATTAATTATCCTCACCTGAGGATATGTTTTTGTTGGCTTTTTTAGAGAGAGGGGGGGGAGAGAGAGAAAGAGAGAGAGAGAGAGAGAGAGAGAGGCACATCAATGTGAGAAACATTAATTGGTTGCCTTCTGTATACACCCTGATGGGGGATGGAACCTGAAACCTAGGTATGTGCCATGACCAGGAATCAAACCCACAACCTTTTGGTATACTGGATGATGCTCCAACCAACCTAGCCACCCAGCCAGGGCCCAAAGTATTTTTATTATTTTAGCTTTATAGCATATTTTATGTCTGATAGAGCAAGTCCCCCATCATTATTCCTATTTTTTCAAAAACATCTTTGTTATTCTTGTATACTATCACTTTAACATTAAATTTAGAATCACATTATCAAGGTTCTAATTGACATTGCATTAAATTTATTGGTTAAGCCCTGGCTGGTGTGACTCAGTTGGTAGAGCATTGTCCCATGCACCAAAAGGTCACTGGTTCAATTCCCGTTCAGGGCACATAGCCAGGTTGCAGGTTGGATGTCTCTCTCTCATCTCTCTCTCTCTCTCTCTCTCTCTCTCAAAAGATGCTAACTAATCAGCTGACCCTAAGATAGATTTTTCTGGATTATTTGGATAGGTCAAATGTAATCATAAGGATCCTTAAAAGTGAAAGATGAAGGTAGAAAAAAATAGTTAGAGGGAAATATGGTTATGGAAGAAGGGTCAGAGAGGTGCAATACTGCTGGCTTTGTAGTTGAAGGAGACAATGAACCCAAGGAATGCAGTGGCCCCTACAAGGAAAATGGGTACTCCCCTGGGACCTCCAAAAAGTCATGCAGCCCTGCTGACACTTTGATTTTAGATCGTGAAACCCGTGTTAAAATTCTAACCTTCAAAACTGTAAAAAATAAATTTGTGTTGTGTTAAGCCACTAAATTCATTGTAATTTTTATAGCAGCAATAAAAACACATGAATACACTGTACAATATTGAAATTTTTGTAACAGGTGGAATGTTTGGTTGCAAGCAACAGAAATAGACTCTAGCTAACTTAAGTATGAAAGGAATTTATTGCACTGATGGTATAGTCAGTGGTTCTCAACCTTCTGGCCCTTTAAATACAGTTCCTCATGTTGTGACCCAACCATAAAATTATTTTCATTGCTACTTCATAACTGTAATGTTGCTACCGTTATGAATCATAATGTAAATATCTGATATGCAGGATGGTCTTAGGAGACCCCTGTGAAGGGGTCATTCGACCGCCAAAGGGGTCGCGACCCACAGGTTGAGAACCGCTGGTATAGATCTTACAGAACCCACAAAACTTTGGAAATCTGGTTCTGAAAGTGAAGCAAGGACCAAGGGAGGCCAGACAGCAAGATGTACAACTGAAGTTTTTGCATTAGTGTCAAATTGAAAAGTCAGTCAGTGTGGCTCAGTGGTTGAAGGTCAACCTATGAAACAGGAGGTTATGGTTCAATTCCCAGTCAGGGCACATGCCTGGGTCTCGGGCTCAATCCTTAGTGTGGGGAGTGCAAGAGACAGTCAATCAATGCTTCTCTCTCATTATTGATGTTTCTCTACTTCTCCCTTCCTCTCTGAAATCAATAAAAATATATTTTAAAAAAGTCAGAAACCACTCTAGGTATTTAAGCAGAAGGAATTTGAAACAAGGAATTGTTCACATGGGTGTTGGAAGTACTAAAAGAACAAAATGAAAAGGGGGACCAGAGAAAAAAGAAGTACTGTGGACAGGAGTGTTAGTCAGAGATCAATATGATACTGATCTGGAGCCCATTATCCTGCACTCACTGTTCCCCTGGTGGTGCTGTTGCCAGAGACCTCCTCCACAAGTGAGAAAAAAGACTTCCCCCCTGCCTTCAAATCTTCCTCCATTTCTTTCCATCAGCAGAATCTATCAGAAAGTCAGCTAATAAGGGAGTCTGGGGAATGTACTTTAAAAGGTTTTAATCCCAGCAGTATACAAGAGAGAAGTGAAAAGTGAGTATAGCCGTAGCCGGTTTGGCTCAGTGGGGAAAGCATTGGCCCGTGGATTGAAGGGTCCCCGGTTTAATTCCAGTCAAAGGCATGTACCTCGGTTGCAGGCTCCATCCCTGGCTCTGGTCAGGGTGCATACAGGAGGCCAGGAATTGATGTGTGTCTCTCGCATTGATGTTCTCTCTCTGTGTCTCCCCCTCGCTTCCACTCTCTCTAAAAATCAATGGGAAAATATCCTTGGGTGAGGATTAACAAAAGAAAAGTGAGCATAGAGCTGAGAGACAATGGACATCATCTGGCATAGGAAGAGTACAGTTAGCTTGTTAGTTTTCTATTGCTGTGTATCAAACTATCACAGATGTAGCAACTTAAAACAACCTATATTTACTATCTCAGAGTTTCTGTGGGTCAAGAGACGCAGCATGGCATAACTGGGTCCTCTGCTCAGAGTCTCACAAGACTTTGATCAAGGTTGGCCAGGGCTGTGATCTCATCTGAGTGTCCAGGTCCTTGTCCAAGACCACATGGCTATTGGCAGAATTCAGGGCATTGTGGTTGTGGGATCAAGGTCCCGGCTTTCTTGCTGGCTATTGGCCAGGGGCTGCTCTTACCTCCTACAGTTTCTTGCCATGTGGCCTCCTCATAATATAATAGCTTTCTTCTATAGGGCAGCAGGAGAATCTATCTAGTCTTCTGAGACAGAGTTTTATATAATGTAACAAAAACAGGGAGTGGCTATCTCCTCACATTTGCAGTATTCTATTGGCTAGGTGCAAGTCACAGGTTCCATCCACACTCAAAGAGAAAGGATTATTCAAGAGTGTGACTCTTAGGAGGGTCACCTTAGGGCATGTTCACTATAGTTTGGATGTAGAATTGGCACCAGCACCTCACACTTCTGGTGCCTCAGAATAATTTCTAAACTTCCCTGAATTTTGATACATTGGCTAAAACCTTGTCATATCCTTTCTCATTTCTTCCATAGATAATAATAGAAGGGTTTATTTCCCTCCTTTATTTTCCATAGGGGTTCCACCAATGCCTCACAAAGTAGAGGATCCCTTCCAAATATAAGGGTGTCTTTATGGATGCCCACTTATTATATCTCTCCATTTATTCAGGTCTAGAACACACTCTAAAGCAGCAATTTTCAACCTGTGTGCCACAGCACATTGATGTGTTGCGAGAATTTTTAAAATATGCAATACCTGACTATTTAGTCAGGGGCACTGACCTCTTTTCCCTTAGATTGTCAAATTAAAAAATGGCAACAGCCAACACAACAATAGCCACCTGGTGTGAATGAATCAAAATTATAACTTTGTTTTGTCAGATCAACAAAAAATATATTTTTGGTGTGCCACAGAATTTTAGTAATTAGCTTATGTGTGCCAGGAGATGAAAAAGGTTGAAAATCACTGTTGTAGTTTTATTTGTGTGAGACTTGCATGTTTTTGTTAGATTTTTTTTTTTTAGTCAAGAATCTAAGTTGCAAATGATAGGAACCAGGAGAGATAAGCTAAAAGTAATATATATTGATTCAATTATTGAGAATACTAGGGATGGAGCTAATTTAGAGACTCCAGGAGTGCAAGAGCATGAGAGACAAAGATTGTTGGAAAAGGTCATGGAAGGGACACCATTGGTTGATCTAAAAGCTGGACCTGTGCAATCAGAGGCTCTCCCGCCTCAACAACCCTTCCCCTCCTTGGAATTTGTGCTCAGATTGCCTGTCCAACACTAGAAGCTGCCCCAAGGACACCACCTTGAGAGAGTAAGGTTTTGTTGCGACCATTTGAACAGTATATATGACCAAATCCCATTAAGGCCTCTATATAAACTTTTTAAGATTCCAGCAGGTGGGTACAGAGATCTATTCATCTTGTGGTATCTAAGACAAGCCATATGTAAGTTACCTTATTTATTAAACCTTCTGCCTACCAATCTGCAGTGGCCTGCCTCTTCCTCCTACCACTCTTTGCCCTCTGTGTCCCGGGCAAGTTTCAAATTTCACATGGGAAACTCCTGAGTTTGCGGACCAACAGAGATGGAGATACATAGTTATATCCTGCCTGCAATCCTCCAAGAGCAGAAGACCTTCTTCCATGAAGTAGGGAGATGTGTAACTTATCTGCACATAGGTAGTGGATAGTAAATTCACAATCTCAAAACTTGAGTGTGTAAAAATGTAACTTTTAAATCTGATGTGCAAATGAGACAATTTTTCACGGTTCAGTGTGATCACTAAAGAAATTGTTTCAATAACAAATGTATTTAATATATATTTTATTTAAAACAAACTTTCAAATAACCTAAAAATGTAAATTTTTCTCCTTAAGTATATTTAATTTATCTACTGGGCCCTCATAAAGGCGGTCAGCAGTGTTAAACTTAAGGTAACTGAACCATTTCCAGCTAGAAACTGACTATTTTGAGTAATTTAGTATTCCCCACTCCTTCATCTCCTCAGAAATAAACTAGGTTCTTTCTGTGTGACTTGCTATAAATCAGGCTTCAAAATGAACAGGGTTTCTAGATACAGAGATCTTCTCTTTTACTGAAATCAATCATAATTTAACTTGCTCATCTGGTCTTTGTCATTGAGTTCTGGCATTCATTGCTGAAGTTCATAATCCTATCATGGCCTGTGGTTACTAGTACAACATTCTTGATTTTACAGAGAGGAAGGAAGAGGAGGAGAGAGAGAGAAACATTGATGAGAGAGAAACATCGATCCTATGCCTCCTGCATGCCCCCTACTGGGGATCAAGCCTGCAATCTGGGCATGTGCCCTGACCGGGAATCAAACTGTGACCTCCTGGTTCATAGGTAGATACTCAACCACTGAGCTATGCTGGCTGTGCAGTTGTTTATTAATTGCCCTTAATTTTTTATTATCTCTCTACAGGATGTCATTAAAACTTAATAGCAACCAGACAATTCCATTGTTCTTATATGCATTGACAGTGACCTCTTGGCTCATGGACTGACGCTCAACCATTGAGCCACACTGGTCAGGCTAGGACACAATTCTAATTCTTCTCTATCCTGACCCCAGACACCCTCGGACCCACTGGTGCTCTTTCTCAGACTCTCAGAGGTTTAGAACACTCAGCTGCTTTCTCCACACCAGGCTGATGTGCATGAATCCCTGTGAGGCAATTTCAGGTACATCTGCTGGGGGACCTCTCTCAGCATCCGTATCCTCTGTTCTAGTGCCTTGCTAAGTGAGAGGCCTGCAGTCTCCTGACTGCCTCTGAAATGGATAGCACACTTCCTTCCCTCCTCAGATCCCATCTTGCATCACCCCTTGCACCCATCCTAGACAGTGGGGGCCAGACCCCAGTACTCTCTTAGGAATACTCACTGTTCTGTAATTCTTGTTTCCTCTCCCAGTTCCTCACCCTAATGGGATTTTATCTGGTCTGGGGCAGGAGTTACTCTTACACCATCATGCACACTTGCTCACTTTGTTGTTTATGAATAATCCTCATTTTCTACTTCACTTAGGAGGTCATAAAGAGAGTGAAATGGAAAAACTTGCTCTTTGAAAACTCTAAAGATCTTTAAAAATATAAGGTGACATTTCAACAAATGTCTTAACAATGGATAATCTTCTTAGTCTGAACTTAGCATTTCTTCAAACTTTTGTGAAAAAAAACCACAAAGTACTTCACAATTGATGGTCTTAAAATCTGAATTTATAAATTTGTTTGGACATGATATTCTTTAAGAAAATACCTTATATCTCTAAGGCATGATGCCCTTTTGCAGAAATTGGTATTAGCTATATAAGAGCTGCTGATTTTTCTTCTAGGCATCAAAACTGGTTTTAAGCTTCATTTTTCTTTTTGTGTCACACACAATTTATTATAAGATGACTTTTCCTCAAAAAACATTGACCTTCCTATTAACATATTCAGGTCACAGTCAGCCTAAACAGTCCATAGTCCTGAATGAAAATGAAGAGGGGAAATGTGTGGCATTCAACTTGAAATCAGAAATAAGGTGACTAGCCCTGACTGGTTTGGCTCAGTGGATAGAGTGTCGGCCTACAGACTGAAGGGTCCCAGGTTCGATTCTGGTCAAGGGCATGTACCTTGTTTGCAGGCACATCCCCAGTAGGGAGTGTGCAGGAGGCAGCTGATCGATGTTTCTCTCTCATCGATGTTTCTAACTCTCTATCCCTCTCCCTTCCTCTCTATAAAAAAATCAATAAAATATATTTTTAAAAATTTTTAAATGAAGATGCTTAGATAAAAGAAATTCACTTTTTAAAAAGAATATGGTTTTATTGATTTTAGAGAGGAAGGAAGGGGGAGAGAAACATCTATGTCAGAGAGAAACACCAATTGGCTGCCTCCTGTATGCCCTCTACTGAGGATCAAGCCCTGAATGGGAATTGAACCAGTGACCTTTCAGTGCATGGGACGAAACTCAGCCAACTGAGCCACACTGGCCAGGGCAGAAATGAACTTTTTAAAGCTTCAATGTATATTGCCGAGTTGCCCTTCAGAAAAGTATATTCCAATTTACACTTCAAGTGTGTCTGAGATTGTGTTTTTTTCTATTTAGTCTTTACTAGTTTTAATAATCTTTATTTATGGATCTTTGAAAACCTAAACTTCCCAACTGACATGGCAGCTAGGGCTGCTTCTCTACAAGCTAGTTGTTTTAAGAGAGATGTTTTTGCTTAAATGTAACATTTCTCAAGAAACTACATACAACGATAAACTGCATTTTGCTGAGTCATAGGAAATGTGACAGACCTTAGGAAAATATTGTCTCTACCCCAAGTCCTCTGTTATATATTTTATTATAGGTATTTTGAACTCTGTACAAAGTGTAGCTTTCCTTTACTTCAACTTGTGTCCTGAAGTCTAATGAGTTTAATTGGATGAGGAAATTAAAAGGTTTGAGAAAAGTAATCCAGAGCAAAGTAGTTGTTTTTTTTGGTTTTGGTTTATTCCATTGGCAATTTCCTGCTGTTTCTTGAAATTGCCCTGAGTGCCCGAGTGACACTTCCCCTTTCGTTTCTAACAACAGACCAATGAAAATTAAAATCATGTTCCAGGTTTTGGTAAATGTGGGCCTCACCCTTCCAGTTTCTGGTTTGACAAGTACTGCTGGGATGCAACAAAACAAAACAAAACCTTAACCAGGTTAAGGTGGTGCCATGTGAAGCAAGTTACAGAAGAGGTCACCTCGGATGATCTTATTAAAGTTAACCCTTGTTACACACTTCTGCCTGCCTAAGAAATTGCTTAAGCAAAATAATAAGTTTTAAATTTTAAAAATTGCATAAGTAAAATATATTCTTGTTCTATTATACCATGACCCTAGCTTAGGCCTCTGTTAGCACTAATGAACATAGTTTAGAGGACCTAATGAATTCATATTTTGAATCTGGTGAATAAGATAGAAAAAGCATGCTTAGATTTTATTGACACCCAGAAAGTTTCCTTGGTTCAGCTTTAATAAGCCAAGGACAACTGCCTATAATTTCATTAAGCTCTCAAACTGTCCTGGTAAGGCTTCTTCATACAGTACCAAATAATTTTTATGGGCAACCCTCTAAAATCTAAATCACTCTAAACTACAGACTTACTGGTCTGCTGATCACTCAATTTAAATTCGATATCTGTTTCTACTTGACAAACTTCATGTTTGAGATTGTTCAGACAGTACTTTACATGGGCAAGACTGGCTAATACACTTTTTTAATAACTTTTGGTGACATTTGTTAATAACAAGTTATTTCCAGGTTTAATTTAATTGACTGCTCCTCAGTCATAGACTGTCAGATATGAATGGCAACTCAGCGATCTCAATACGGACCTCTGATTATTCATACTTATTAGAGCCCCTGTCTTAGCACCATTGTAAGAATTAGGGTCTGTCCAGGCCTCCTGACTTAGCATAGATACGTCAGTGATTTTAATTGGTATAATATAAGGCTGCATTCTACCCTCCTCCCCTCACTTTCTATCTTGACTATTTACAAAACTCTTTTGTTTTATTTCTTTTGTTTTTAAAATTTTTTGACTTTTAGAGAGAAATAACGATTTGTTGTTCCATTTATTTATGCATTCATTGGTTGAATCTTGTATGTGCCCTGACCAGGGATCAAACCCACAACCTTGGCATATCAGGACAACACGCTAACCACCTGAGCTACCCAGCCAGGGCCAAACCTCTTTTAGATAACCCAAAATCATACCTTCTCACTTTAACTACCAATGTAGAATAGAAATATCAGTATGATTCTCTATTGACATGAACTTGTAGCAATATTAATAGGCAATTAGTTCTGTTATCTAATTAGCATCAGAAATACTTCTTAAATCAATTACTTTAAAACACCATCATTGTGGGGCAAATGATCCTGTATCAGAATTGGCTGTAAGTGACTCCACTCAAAAAACATTAGGTTAAACCCAATTGAAGTTTATTTCTGTCTCATATACTGAAGTATAGCTTTTATCTCCCACACTTTGGAGTGCATGTGACTTACCTTGGCTTTCAGCTAACTACCCACTTTCTTTGTTATCCTTCTCAGTCATCATAATGTCACCAATGTGATGGATATTCTGTGGGACTCCCTAGATCTCTTTGGCCTATGTAATGACTAACGACAGGCAAGTTAACATAGCCTTATGGCAAAACTGTAAATACATATCTGTCCATTCCAGGTAAATGAGGACTCTCTGTGATCCTCTTTACTGACTGAGATAGAAAATACACATTTGCCAAATAAATGGCTGGATATCATGTACCTAAGGCCATGTTAATCTGCTCCAACATAGATACAGTATCCAGCATGGCAGCTATGGATGGGCCTATCATGCAGCCATCCATGACATTCCCCAGGATCCATCCAGTTTCTGTAAGGGCCAGATAAGTAAATTAAAGGATTCATGAGATCCTCTTAGACCCTTAAGAGTAGTAGTAATCTCTACCATCCCCTGGGATACAATATTGTTTTTGAGTTACTACCTTGGCTGCTGGGGTTGGAAGCAGAGTAGAGGGTAGAGGGTTGTGTTTCATCCACATGTCTGATTGTTCTCAAAATGACTGCATATTTCCCTTTCCTAAGTGTTCAGCCACCTGAGAAAATGACAACTGGTTCCTTTGGGAAAGCACTGAGGGATCATTGTGGTCTATATTTGCCATAGTGTTGCAGGTTCCTTCCACCTGGGGACCTGAGGGCATGGTTCCCTGGACACATCTTCATTCAATGGATTCCAGTTCTGAAAACAGGCTCAGGTCCAGGAAATGGGCAATTGGTCATGACTTTTCATTGGAACAACACTCTAAGCCTTCTGCACATCCATGTTTTCCTACTTTTGATTATAATTATTAAGTAGCACCCTTGTTGTATGCCCATCAGTTTCAGCCCTAGGGAGCTATAGGCTTTTAACTATCTTTACAATTCTCTCATTAGGGTCCCTTTGCAACCACTCCAACTTTTCTGGTCCTGATGATAAGTGCACCCCCATGGTTTCTATGGATAAGCACCACCACCTGGGCCTCTATTGCTTTTGAGTCCCATCCCATCATCTCCCTTCCTATCAATAAGCCAAGCCATGTGATAGCCTCTCTGTCCTAACCCTGGCCTACATGCAGAGGAAACCACCACTAAATGTCTTAGTAATGCTGATACCCAGCTCCCCAGTGCATTTCTAATAATCTTGATAAATGGAGTGTCCTCTGGGCTTTTCCATAAGGCATAATCCACTGGTGAGTCATCTGATCTCATATAATACATACATTCCTGTCTGCCCACTTTTTTCAGACTCTTTATTCCTTGTTCTACTGTTTGTTATGGCAATGTAGGCATTTCCTTTGCTCAGCTTGGACTACCACTTTCTCCAGGCATCTAAAAGCCACCCTAATAGTGAGTTTGCCCCATCCCCTGGGATCCTTGCCAGGATGTTAAGTCAATAAACTCTCCTTTATGCAGTCTTCATTTTCCTCCCCATTGACCAATCACCCTCAAAACCCAGTTCGTTGGTGCCACCCACCACATCTCATCCCAGCTCTTGCTGGCATGTTTGGCAGGTCTTGCAGCTCCCTTGGGGTATTGTCCCTGTCCTCTTTTATGAGGTTTGGTACCTCCCCAGCTAAGTTATGCTGCCACATGATCTGTTATTGGTCTGGCAAGCAGGAGACACAGTGGGACAGATAGGGGGAGGTGAGTGTTGCCTTATGGAGAAAAAGACTGCAGTATCTTTCTACACAGGAGGCAAGGAGCATGCCTTCTCATAGTAGGGGGGAGGGGGTCACCTTAGAAGGCTCTCAGGAGTCAAAGGAGTCTGATGTTAAAGAACAAAATTCAAATGAGTAAATTTAAAAGATCTGATTGGCTTTCTTCAGCAATTCATGAATCGGGCAGCATCCAATCTAGCAACAGAAAGGAGCTCCAACGAGCTGTACAATTCAGGAGGCTTTTATGGACTAAAGTGAGCAGGGAAAAGGAAGTTATGCTGGGCATTTGCTGATTGGTTACTTTCCTTGTATGAAGCAAAGGGAAGTCTTAAAGCTGAGTCCAGTAACTTGTGCTAAGCAGGCAAATGCTGATCAGTTGACCTAGGCCTTCCTTTTCTGGGAAAGTCAAGCATAAAAACTAAGTAAAGTTTTGCTTCACTGACATGGGGGTTAGAATGAGTGACTTGATCTTGGGCCTAATCTGGTTTCTTAAACACTGAGAAACCAAACTCTTCAACGGTATCCACCCACATGTCCTCATCCCATGTATCAGAGTCCCAGATTGTCCCAAACAGGACTCTGACCTTGACATAATAGACTGCCTTAGCTGAGCAGATTCAATTATCTTTGAAGGTCAGTGAATACAACTATTACATCTTGAGTTTAGTCTTTAGCTTCTTATGCTCTCCCACTGCAGGAGATAAGGGCCTCTTTGGAATCTAGCAAGAGGCCTTCTGGCCTTCACACCTATTTTTCAATTGTTTTTTTAAATATATTTTTATTGATTTCAGAGAGGAAGGGAGAGAGAGATAGAAACATCAATGATGAGAGAGTATCATTGATTGGCTGCCTCCTGCAGACCCCACACTGGGCACCAAGCCCACAACCCAGGCATGTACCCCAACTGGGAATCAAACCGTGACCTCCTGGCTCATAGGTAGGCACTCAACCACTGAGCTACGCCAGCTGTGCAATTGTTTATTAACTGCCCTCAATTTTTCATTATCTCTCTATAGGGTGTCATTGAAACTTTACAGCAACCAGACAATTCCATTGTTTTTATATGTATTGGCACCTCCTCCCCTCCCCCAATCCACCTCCTGGACTTTTCAAATCCTTGCACCAGCCAGAGCATTTCTCCTCCATCAGAACCTTCACCCAAATCATCACCAGTGTAAGTTTTAACAATTAGGCACATTAACCAGGGACTCTCCATATCCAGCATATCACCCAGGATGAGGTCCCCATTGCCAGTCAGATGATGAGTGAGCAGTCACCAATTCCCTCTTTCTTTTTCCTGATCTTTCTCAGATCACTTCCAATACTATGTCAGTTCAAGTCTTCTGGGTAACAAATGGTGAGACAGAGTGAGAAGTGCGAGTTTATTGGGGAAATTTAACCTTGGGAAAAATGAAAAGAGAGGAAACAGAAGCAACAGAGAAAGCCTTCAAACTGTGATACAGATCTGACACCTATGAAAAAATGGAGGAGAAAGTAGAATGGGGCAGAGAGAGCCTCAGACTACAGTGCCAACCCAGTGGAGAGCTGAACAAAGATTGCCTGTTAGCGAATCCCTGTGTTGGGCAGAAAGGGCCGGGCCCTTATAGGTACATTAAGCTCAGTCATTGGCTAGGCCTTGCCACCTGAGAGCGGGGCCTCACAATTATGTGCTGAGGCAGGTCCTGAAGACACTGCAGTTGGATGCTGTCAGCTAACTGCTCTCCTGGTGGCTGATGAACAAGCTCTTTCTTGAAGGAAGATGCCAGTGGCACATCTTGTTTGCAAAACTACCAGATGTCCACATCGTTTTCATCAGTAATATGAATACCTTCCATACTAAGCAAGTAAGTCATAGAGACTTTTACTCTCGTGGTTCTTTTTAAAAGAAAACTGCCTCACCTACAACCTCCATGGAGAGAAGAGTAGATGAAAAATAGAATCATTCCCGTTTATTAAGCACCTGCTATTTTTAGATACTGAACAAGGTACCCAGCCTTGGCCAGTGTGGCTCAGTTAGCTGGAGCATCATCCCATACACCAAAAGGTGGTGGGTTTGATTCCTGGTCAGGGCACATACCTAGGTTTCAGGTTCAATCCAAGGTCATGGCACATGTGAAAGGCAAACCATTGATGTTTCTCACATCTATGTTTCTTTCTCTCGCTTTCTCCCTTCCTCCCTCTAAAATAATTTTTTTAAAAAAAATTAATAAAAGATAAAAAATAAACAAGGTGCCCAGTATAAATTCTCTTTATTTGAACCTTTATAGCACCCACTGTTCCAGGATAACCCTAATCTCCAAGGCTAGGCCGTCCCACACTATTGATAAAACTGAATAGAACAACAGTTGTTATATTTTTCCCTGACTCAGGTTCAGATTCACTCTGGTCCTCTTTCTCCCACTGCTTTATATTTTGAAGTCCAAACTAGTGGGAGTGCCTGACACGTAGTCCTGGTTTTATCTCTGGGTTTTTTCTCCTTGTGACTGCGCCTGAGAATTACCGCTCATTTTCACTTGGTTTCCCTTCTAGGCTTCCATCCCTAAGACACAGTGATCCAAACTTTGGTCCATTTTCAGACCCACACTCTAGTACCCCCAGGTCTCTGCTACCAGTCATTAATGTAAAAGGTACCCACTCCAACTCCATCTTCCATCTACCCAGGCAGGGGTAATCCCTGCTTCATCTCATTAGTTGTGGAGCAAGAAAAATAAACTAATCAAGCAAGATAGATATTATTACCCCAATTTTACAGATGAGGAAACTCAGTCCCAGAGAATTTGGATAATTGCTTAAAAAGCTAGTTTATTACATAGCTTGGTGTCTTAGCTGTTGTTAGGAGGTATTTAAAATTTGAGAAATAAAGGGGAAAATGGGTTTCATGTCCTTTCAATGCCATCTTGGGATGTTGACAGGATCACCCAATGATTATTTAATTATCTAGGGGACATATCTGTGTACAACTGCCACTTACTATTAATTAAGAGCTTGGACTCCAAAGATCCATGGTAATTTTTCTGTGCAATAGAAAATATAGCCCCCAAGTTATAGTTTCATTACCCTTTGGACATTTAACCAGTTTTGTCTCCTACTTAGTAAATTGATTTCAAACTGCCTTTCCAGGTGGATTATAAATATGTCAGTCCTCAAAATGCTCTTTGAACCAGCATTACCATCTTAGTGATCTCCTTTTTAAGAAGTTAAATAAAATATTTGACATCTGTCCATTTTATATGTGTATCAGAGCCAGGTTTTTAACTTTTGAAAAGCACTTTGTAACCATGATGTTTGACTTCAAAGTCCTTGGTCTTTCCCTCCACTAGATGACCTTTCGAGATGGGAATGCTGATACATATTGGAAAAGAAAAAGAACTCTGACCTCTGAGGTTAATTTTCTCCAGAACTGAGAAATATCTTTTGCTGCTTATCTCTGTTCACGTCAAGGACAGGTCCCCATTTTGGGTCATATGTTTGAGAACAGCTTTTCTCTTATAGAAATTTCTGAGAAAACGAGTAGCTCAGGTACACTGACCATGAGATCTGCCTAAGAAATTGTTCCTGAGATTTCCAAAATCTTGAAACAAAGCCTAGGTGTTTGAAGCAAAGACTTGAATTCCTCTTTGAGGGTTCTTTTGCTCTGGGAAGACTTTGGGGTACATAAACATAAACACAAGATTCTATTCCAGAATGGACTATGAAGTGCTAACTATTATGTGTAATGCAAAAAATTATCTTCATTGTGGATAGGGTCACATGCTGAGCATTTATGCTGTTTTGCATCATTGTAACTATTGTTGCCTCACAAGACGCTGGAGTTCTTTCTTCTATTCCTAAACCACAGAAATGCTGGGTAAGATATGAAAAAATATATATTTAAACCATAGTTGGGCTCAAAAGCAAATTGCAGGTGTCAGAAAAACAAGGAATGTTAGAATCAAAGCAGTGAGGAGGAATTGAAACCATGCAACCTTTGGAGTCTTAGCCCTAGAGACATAACTCAGGGGCTGTGCAATTGATTGGCACAAGAACAGGAGTGGGATCCAGGGTAAAGGAACAAGTGAAAACAGGATACCATACCTAGGCTCTCTAAATAAAAGTGGCACTAGGAAAAGTTACCCTGTCCTTAGGCAGGAAGCAGAAGTGGAATGTATACAAGCATGGTGCCCACTGTAGATCATTGGAGGAAAGAAAGCTACTGTAAGAAGCTGGAACCCCAAGCATGATCTCTGCCTGGAAGAGGGTACAAGCTTGCACTACCTTAGAGTTTGAGTTTCCTCTGTTTGGAAACTTACATGAAACTGATTATAAATCTATGAATTTTGCAAGGCCAGAGAAGAGGCAAATGTTAAACCATCCAACTGAGACACCTTTTCAGCCTAGTGCACACAGAGGACTCTCATGCAAGAGAATACCCGCTGAAAATAAGCTCACAACACAAAATTACAAAACACATAAGGACACTCTCTTCTCTGAATGCCTGCCCTGAGTGATGCTATTAACCAGAGAATCCATTGCAAGGGACCACAAAGAAATCTAATAGATGCAAGGAAACCATCCTCTCCTTTTCTCTTTTTCTTAATACATCTATTAAAAGGGAACATTTGGTGCTGGCTGATGTGGCTCAGTTGGTTAGGTGTCATTCTGTGCACCAGGAGGTTGCCAGTTTGATTCCCAGTCAGGGAACATGCCCGGGTTGCTGGCTCCATCCTTGATTGATGGTTCTCTCTCATTGATGTTTCTCTCTCCCTTCCTCTCTCTCTCTAAAAAATCAATAAAAAACATTTTTTTATAAAAAGGAACATTTACCTCTTTAAGCAATGGAAAGAGTTGTGCCTTAGTGTGGGCACCACCAGAAGTCAACTCTGAGACAAGATTGAAGTATAAGTACTTGAGCTGTACAGAAATCACCTTGGAGTGGGGAGTAATGTAGAGAAGGCAAGGTAGATAAGGTGCATTATTTGTTGTTTTTTAATATACTTTATTGATTTCAGTGAGGAAAGGAGAGGGATAGAGAGATAGAAACATCAATGATGAGAGAGAATCATTGATTGACTGCCTCCTGCATGCCCCTCCCTGGGGATCAAGCCCCTAACCCAGGCATGTGCCCTGACTGAGAATCAAACCATGACCTCCTGGTTCATAGGTCAATGCTCAACCACTGAGCCACTCTGACGGGTCGATAAGGTGCATTATTAAACCAACTGCTGCAGTGGATACTTGAACTGAACCCCAAGGGGCAACTCTGGTGAAATGATATACAATACACACCTCCAAATTATCCCAAACAAGGGGCTGGGCCAGAGCTGGCGTATTAATAATGAGATATAATTTATAATGGGGGATAATTACTATAATAAGAGTTTTGACTAAGGGCTGTTCTGAGAAATTTGACTCCCTGGCACTTCTGTACCAAGCACAGTAGTCCCAGGGGGGAAAAAACCTTTAGACATAAAGATGCAGCTACTGGTCAGTAAGTCAGAGGGAGCATACTAGAATGATTAAGATGGGATGACTATGGATGGGGCACTAGTGTCAACTACAAGCAACTTTTGACTGTATCTCTATATTTTCATTCTCTTTGACTAGATAGGGGTGGAGAGAGTGCAGGCAGAGTATAGAACTCTTTTCAGGAACACATTTGTACATTTCTTTTTTCCCTCTGACTCTCCCCTCTTCTAGTGCTGGGATACCTTTATACTTGCTTTAGGTGGTTCTGATTGATCTGATCTTCCAGATCTTTCTGTGTCAACCCTGAAGGCTTCTGGGCCTTTGCTTTTGATACCCAAACCACTCAGGCTCTTGCAATCCAAAAACCTCTTCTCTCATAGACAGTTTGTAAAGAGCTTCAAAAGCATATTTTGTAGCGCAAAAGTAAATGATTATCTTTTCTCTCTTTCTGTTCATTTTAATAAGGAAATAGATGTGGGGGTATTAAGGAATTACCAATAATGAAAAACACATTAGTTTACATTTCAAAATACTATTCTGTTACAGGAAATATGGCATTGATTTGTTTTCTATAAAGCACCTAAGTTCTCCTTTGAGTCACCATTTCCATTGGGCAGATGATTTCGATCATAATTGTGACAATTCCCCTGTCACTGTTACATCAGAATCCAGGAGCCATATAGAAAAAAAGGAGAAAGGGCCCTATGTAGTAAAGAACTTGGCCTTGTCGAGAGTAGTCTGCTCTTTGTCCTGGCTTTTGAGGTAACCTTTTTTTAAAAAATATATTTTTATTGATTTCAGAGAGGAAAGGAGAGGGAGAGAGATAGAAACATCAATGATGAGAATCATTGATTGGCTGCCTCCTGCACTCCACCTACTGGAGATCTAGCCCACAACCCGGGCATGTGCCCTGACTGGGAATCAAACCGTGACCTCCTGGTTCATATAGATCGAGACTCAACCACTGAGCGACACCAGCTGGGCCAGGTAACTTCTAAACAATTGGAAATTCCCAAGCGATAGGAGTGTCTTTGTTATTCATAGTGAGTTTCTTCAACCACAACAGATAGTTTATGTTAATGAGATGATTCAGGGTGGAGACAGTCCCATTCAACTACAATCCAATCAATCATACCTATATAATAAAGCCCCAATAAAAACTCTGAACACCAAAGCTTGGGTGAGCTTCCTGAATTTATAATATGCATGGAATACTGTTGGCAACACTCTGTGTGTATCATCAATGTCAGGAAGGTAACTTATCCTCAGAACAATAGAAGCTTTGAGGTTGGAACCCTTTGGAGGCCTCCCAGACTATTCCCTATGAATCTTTGGTGTATTTTAATGTATATCTTTCCTGTAATAAATGTAACTGTGTGTATAGTAAGTTTCAGTGAGTTCTGTGAGTCTTTCTAGGGCATTATCCAACCTGAAGGTGGTTTTGAGAAACCTCTGCTTGTGCACAGTTGGTGGGAATATAGTTGGTGCAGCCACTTTGGAAAACAGTATGGAGGTTCCTCAAAAAATTCAAAATAGAGCCCAGCCACAGTGGCTCAGTAGTTCAGCACTGACCTATGAACCAGGAAGTCACGGTTCAATTTCCAGTCAGGGCACATGCCTGGGTTGAGGGCTCAATCCCCAGTGTGGGGCGTGCAGGAGGTGGCTAATCAATTATTCTCTCTCATCATTGATGTTTCTATTTCTCTCCCCCCACCTTCCTCTCTGAAATCAATAAAAATATACTTTAAAAAATTGTAAGCAATACATTTTTAAATTAAAAATAGCACTACTACATGATCCAGCAATTCCACTTTTGCGTATATATCTGAAGGAAATGAAATCATTATTTGGAAGAGATATCTGCACCCCCATGTTCACTACAACATTATTTAAAATAGCCAAGGCATGGAAACACCTTAAATATCCATCAATGGATGAATGGGTAAAGAAAATGTTATACATACGCCACCCTTATCTGCAGGGGATACATTCGAAGACTCCCAGTGGCTGCCTGAAATCGCAGATAGATAGTACTGAATGCTATATATACAAGGTTTTTTTCCTATACATACCTATGATATATTCATTTATAAATTAACAAAATAGAACAATTATAACAATATGGTATAATAAAAGTTAAATAAATGTGATCTCTCTCTCTCTTAATATATCTGATAATCAATCTGATAACCTAGACAGTCACTAAGTGACTAACAGGCAGGTAGTATATATAGCATGGATACGTTAGACAAAGGGATGATTCACATTCTGGGCAGGATAAAGCAGGACAGCACAAGATTTCATCTCACCTATTCAGAGTGGCACACAATATAAAATGTATGAGTTGTTTATTTCTGGAATTTTCCACTTAATATTTTCAGAGCATAGTTTCAGACTGTGGGTAACTGAAACTGTGGAAAGTAAAATCACAGATAAGAGGGACTACAGTATTATTAATAAAATATTATGCAGTCATAAAAAAGAAGGAAATCTTGCCACTTGTGACAGCATGGATGGACTGTGAAGGCATTATGCTAACAGAAATAAGTCAGACAGAAAAAGACTAATACTGTATGATTGCACTTATAGGTAGAGTCTTTAAAAAAAAAACTCATAGAAAACGAGATCAGATTTGTGATTACCAGAAGTGGGGGGTAGGGGAAAAGAGGACTGGATGAAGATGGTCAAAAGGTACAAACTTCCAGTTATAAGATAAATAACTACTGGGGATGTAATGTATGACATGATGACTATAGTTGATGCTACTATAAGTACATTAAAAGAGTAAATCCTAATTTGATCATCATACTGATACACCAAGGTTGCGGGTCATGGCACATACAGAAATCAACCAATGAATGCACGAATGAGTGGAGTAACAAATTAATGTTTTTTGCTCTCTCTAAAAAAAATTTTTAAGTTAAAAAAAGAGTAAATCCTAAAAGTTCTCATCACAAGGAAAAATAATTTCTTTTGTAACTATATGAGGTGATGATGTTAACTAAATTTACTATGGTAATCATTTCACAATATATGTATGCCAAGCCATTTATACTGTACACCTTAAACTTATACAGTACTGTATGTCAATTATATCTCAATAAAACTGAAAAAATAAAAGAACCCCTGCATTAGTAATTGGTATCAGAATTCTTGGGCAGACTTGGCAGTCTGGAGGACTCTACCCTTAACCTAGAAGTTTGGCTAATTCCATGCAGGTTCCTAATCTCCATTGCATCCTGCCTAATTGTTCTGTTGTTAATGACTGCGTTTTCCATGAAGTACGACAATCCTCTGCTTTTGTACCTGCATAGGTGGGCCACAGAATTTGCACAGATGAGAACCACCATAGCTAGGTCTATGTCCATTTTGTACCAATCCCTTTGAATGTTGTTGCCTCCCCGAGATTCTGTCAAATCACTGCTCCCTATATATCCTTACCATGAAAAGTATTGACAGTAACACTGTTCATTAGGGCCCCGAACTGGAAAAAAAACCTAAATGTCAATCAAAAGTAGAATGGATAAGTATATTGTGGTATGGCATATTATACAGCAATAAGAATGAACAAACTAAATGACACACAACAACATGAATGAATCTCACAAACTTAATGTTGAATGAAAGAACCTACAAACAAGAGTACAAACTATGGTTCCATTAATATAGATTTTAAAAACAGGTAAAACTAATTAAAAGTCTTTTAAATAAGAATAATAGTGAAGAGTAACAATATGACACCTTAAAATATGACTCTTTGGCATAAGAATTATTTTGAGGTGGCATATTTTTGAGAAAAAGCAGGCAAAAGAGAAGCTCTAAAAAACAGAGTAGAATTCACCCTTTTATGAGGGAAATTTACATTTAGGGTGTCTCCCCTCTCTACCAGGAAGAGAAGGGTGACTCTATCTACAAGAAACTCTTATCTATGGAGGAGGTATAGACTTAAATCTGCATAACAATCTGTGTTTATCCTGATAATCTCCTATAATTGACCTCCCCACTCTAACATTTTTCTTTTGTCTTTAGTTGAAATGGTGTTTAAGGTGGTATTGGGCCATTTCAGAGAGTTTTATTCATATCTCCTGGGCTATCTCCCATATATACAGAAGGTACACATCTTATTAAACTTTTTTTTTCTCCTGCTAATTTGTCTTTTATTGCAGGGGGTTTCAGCCAAAATTCAGAAGGGTAGAGGGAAAATTAAAATTATTTTTCCTCTCTTAGAAGGTTATTCAAGTGGGTCATTACTAAAAGGATAGAAGGAGGCTTCTGGAATTCTGGAAATAATCTCTTTCTTTATCTAGGTACTAGTGATACCGGGAATGGCAAGCAGAGGTTCACCCTCCCCCATCATGTCTCACGAAGTTGAAGTCCAAGAATGAAATTGAGGACCAGAAGATTTAAACAAAAGCGTGGAAAATTTATTGCAAGCAGATTCAGACTCCCTGCACAGGGAGGGGGCCCAATAATGGGTTTCCATTAAAGCTAATCAGTCTAGGGGTATATATTTGCTACTAGTCTACTCTATATCTACCCCTGTTGTCACCTGATTGATTCCCTCAATTGTTCTTGCCCAGCAATGGACCTGAACTTTCCCTATGCATCAGTTCGCCTTATTGTTGCAGCCCTTCCCTAGTTGTACCTACCTCTGGCTCTGAGACTAAAAACATTCTTTTATTCCTGCATGGTTGTTTCTTTGGTTAGGCTTGCTTAAATTGCTGTGTCTGCCCCTGCCTACATTCCAACTGCCTTTGTTTTCCACTAGACCTCTGCCCGGTCTGCCTGCATGTCAAGGTAACCCCTCTCACTAGTTACATTTGTATATTCACTTGGAGAAATTTTGTAGAGTTATACACTTATGATTTATGCATTATATTTCAATTAAAAGTTTACATTTATATGGTGTCCTGCTCTGTTTTTGCCCTTATGGACACTTATCTTCTGTGAACTGAGGATTTAGAAAAAAATTCCAGAATGGAAGATGTTTGTATATGACTTCTGCCTAGGGTGACCAATTTGTCCTGGTTTGCTCAGGACTTTACCTGGTTTTTATACTGAAAGGTCCACGTGCCAAGAACTCCCACTCCCACTCCTCAAGTCCTGGGCAAACTGGGACAATTGGTCACCCTATTTCTTTGTTATTTTATTTGTTCTTGATGTTAAAGAGAGAGAGAGAGACATCAATTTGTTGTTCTGTTACTGTAGTTAGCTAGATATTAAGGAAGGAAGTGTTATCATGGTAATTAGCTAGCTAATATTAATAATAGGAAAGGAGCAAAGGGGAGGCCAGGCATTATAAACATGGTCATCTGGGCAGCTTCACCAGGAAGCTGCAGCTTCACACACCCTTCTCATCACACTCCACCAGTTCATTCCCTGCAGATCACTGGGGGAAGAGGTCCAACAAAGGGGAAGATGGGCGCATGCCCTGTAAAGTCAGGGCAAGTGGGGAAGGTGTATGTCAGTCAAACCTGGGAACAGAGATCATTGGCCAGAGGAGATGGGGCCACTGCAAGCCTGCAAAAACCTGAAGGGATCATTGGTTAAGCTCCTAGTTACAATCTCAAGAGAAAGTGTTCTCTCTCTTCTGCTTCTGTTTCTCTCTTGCTCTGTAACCTGCACTCCCTTGTGCGCTAGCCCGCCATGTGGCCTTAACGGCCACATGTCCTAAGGACATGTGGACCTCACACGCAATGGTCTGCAGCTGGGAACACAAGCTAAGCTGGCCAGATGCTGGACTGGGCTGTGCTTTAATATGGAGCGGAAACTCTGGGCAATGGCTTTGATCTTAGCTCTGCTGAAGACAAGATTGGACTTTTGCCATGGCCAGATGGAGGGAGGTGGGACCTTGGAAGGGAACCCCCTTAATCTTACATCATCAATAAGCTTTCCACAATACCTCATCCTCCCATGGGGCCCTCAGTTAATTATTTTCCCAATGGCACCCCAAGAACTCCACTTCCACCAGTAACCAGTAGGGGCACAGAAGGCACCTCACCACTGATAACAGAAGCAAAGGGAATCGGACATTGAGCCTAATGGGCTGGGGAGATGAGCCTGTTTGCTTACCATACCAAGGATTAACACCCCTCCCTTCCTCCTTCCAGTACTGGATTGTGGAGGGGAACAGAGGGAGGTAAGCATATGCACAATATAAGTCAAAATGGGGCAGGGGCAGGTGCTTGATCATAGAGGCCTGTCAGTCTAATTTGGGAAAGGGATCATTGGTAAGGGGGTAGACAATCAAAAACCTGCAAAGGCTTGGGAAGTTGTCTGGTGACTTTGAAAAAGCTCCTGGTTCCTCCCAAGCCCAGAGTACATAGTCCTAGGGAACAAAGAACTAATCTCTCTCTCTCTCTCTCTCTCTCTCTCTCTCTCTCTCTTATCCCTTCTACCTCTCCTTACCTCCCCCACCTGGTAACACTCTCACCTTTTCATTTGTGCTTCCTTTCTCTTGCCTGTGAACACATAACCATGCAGGTCTAACAGCCACCCGGGGCCTGCAGCAGACAGTACAAGCGCAAAAGGACTAAGCTTTAATATAAAACAGAAATTCTGGACACTGGCCTTTGTTTTGGCCTTGATGAAGACAAGGTTGGACTTTTTCCATGACAAGACAGAGACAGAACATTGGGAACCAAGGAGGGGAACTCCTTTGATTTTGCATCACAGTCTCCATGTGTGGGTCCTTGGAATGCTTTCCTCTCGATCCCGTGGAAGAATTCCATTTCCACCAAAAATATTTCCACTTATTTATGCATTCATTGGTTGATTCTTGTATGTGCCCTGACCAGGGATGGAAACCGCAACCTTGGCATATCAGGAGGATGCTCTAACTGACTTAGCTACCTAGCCAGAGCTGGTCACCTTATTTCTACTTACAAATACTATAATATAAATTTGGGAAAGAGAACGAAAAGTATTGACTAACCTTCTAGAATAGGGGGAGGAAGAACAAGCATTAATAGTCTTTTAAAAAGAAAAGATTTATTAAGCCATTGTTAGCAAAAAAAAAAAATGGGCCTTGGGGTCTGGGGTCTAAACCCCTGCAGCGTGGCTAGGTAGAAAAGACATGTCCATCCTTCTGAAGTTTTACAAGCCTTTTTCATGTATCAAGTAGGGGGAGAAATAAGTAAGCCCTTTTGAAAGGATATATACAAAGACATGGGAGAAGGTGAATCAGGGCTAGTTCTGGGATAGGCCAGCAGAGTCCCTAAAGCTCATGTGTAAACAAAAAGTGGAGGCTCCTGCCTGACCAGTGTGGCTCAATGGTTGAGTATTGAGCATCAACCTATGAACCAGGAGGTCACAGTTGGATTCCGGTCAGGGCACATGCCTGGGTTGCGGCTCAATCCCCAATAGGGAGTGTGCAGGAAGCAGCCGATCAATGATTCTCTTTCATCACTGATGTGTATATCTCTTTCCCTTCCTCTCTAAAACATATATATATACACACACACATAAAGTGGGGGCTCCTGGGATTCAATGGCTCCTATCTATTCTCTCTTTTTAGATAATCGCAGAAATAGCCACCTGGAAGTTAATTTAATAACTCCAACCTACACTAAGGAATATAAGCAGTCTTTTGTTGGTTTTGCACTGTAGTTAACTGACTGACCCCTTTCTGTCTCTTCCTTCCACCCTCTGGCCTTGCTGTAATTTAATTTAGTACATCTTAGAATTTTCTCCTTGTCACCCTCAACAAATCATCCCGTTGCAATACTTAATAGTTTACTCATCATCACAATCAACGAAAGATCTCTCTGTTTGGGAAATCAAAGACACTGTATCACTTTAAAAGTCAGAATCTACATTAACCTAAAAGCTCAAGTAACATTCATGAACACACAGAACCCTCTGAACCTAGATCCAGAGGGAGATATTCAGTTGGAAAGTTTACTTTTAAAAAGGTCAAGTTATTCTCCCTGCAGTTACTGTAGACAAGTGATTTTAGAGATAGAGGCCCCTAGAGGTCTAAAGGAAATGCTATTATAATGCAAATAAACCTTCCTGCAACCCAGCTGTGACATTTGATACCAGAGAGAATATAACTGAAAATACACAGCACCACTCTGGCTTTTCTCAAGAGGAAATTGTCAGAGACAACTATAACTTGCAAGGACAAAAATCAAAACATGTGAATTTCCATTTATAGTTCAAAAGATGAGGACGTTGGGGGCAGGTGGCAGGGGTGGGCTGCAGCATAGCTACCAAACAGAAATATTGAGTTCCGTTTGGGCCAAATAGTTCCAAAATGGGAAGCCAGAGAAAAGAGGACCCAGTTTAAATGAACTTCTCAGTCAGTAAGTGCCTTAAACAACGCGTTATTCCTTTAACGTCTTCTATTGCACAGTGATTAAATGGGCGCCCGCACAGCCCTGATTAAAAACATTTTCTAGGGCCCACTTCTCCAATTCCAGTTCTATAGCACTTAATGTTCCCTCCAAAATTGCTTTGGGGAGAGCAATCTCATGTCAGGGAAATGAATTCAAAAGTGCTTCTTACTAGGGCTGAGGGAAATTCGTACCTTCAATCCAAAACTCGGAAAATATCAGGCTTTCGATTGCCTTGGGAAGTTCATGAAATAAATTCAAGAATCCTGATATTGAGTGAGGTAACCTTTAGATAGTCTACATACACATTCAGTCTTTAAAACTATCATTTTAAAAATAAGTGATTACCAATATTCTTCAGCAGAACATACTTGATTACCTGAGTAAACTATTCAAATAGCATGTTTTGTAAGCATTAGCTTTTCTAAATATCTGTTTTTCAGAGGCCTTCATGACTTTGGGGCACACTATGCATTTAACCTCTGCAAGTGCACAGCTTAGTATTCAGCCACAGACTTAAAGGGGCCCCTAATTCAGGTTTCTGTGTATTTTCTGTCTAGTCCCCTCCTCTCCAGTACTTTGTCCTGCATACACATCTCCCTCCACTAGACACTCTTTCTGAACTCATGGGTGAAGAGAAGCAGAATATGCCACCTCAAAATATGCTTCTTTGGCTTATTGATTATTTGATTATTTTGGGCTGATTATTTTTGAGAGGCTTCAGACACTGGAGAATCTGATAACAGAGAAGTTGTCCTTTTGTACATTTAAAAGGGAAAACTCCTTTTGTGAGGGCATCTCCTTCTCTGTACTTGGGAGAAGAGAATGACTCTAAGTCCCTAGAAACTGACATCAAAATATTACCCTTATTTACTATGCTTTGCTTGAAAAACTCCCATAACTGCCTCCACCCACCTTCTTCTGCCTTTAGCTGGAGATGGTATTTAAGATGGTGACACGAACTACTTTGGCAAGTTACTCAGTTTTCCTGGGTCTCTCCCAGGAGGTACATATGTTATTAAATGTATGTTTTCTTTTTTCTTGTTAATCTGTCCTTTGTTACTAGGGGTCTCAACCAAGAACCTAAGAGTAGGGAGAAAATTATTTTTCCTCCCCTACAGGAACAATGATGTGCATTGGGAGAGTTTGCTTGGCCTTATGTCCACTTGGGAACAGACCCCTCACAGCCTTTATACATGTGACTCTAATTCTTCCCTTCAAATGGATCCTCTAGCAAAAGCCATAACTTAACACAATTCTGGAAAGCATCATTAACATACATGATCCAAGGGGTACCACTGAACTAGAGTTGTGTGAAGTCTAGGCCCTGTCTCATACTCCAGTTCTCTCCTCTCCCTTCCTTTCTGAAATCAATAAGAAGATATTTTTAAAAAATAAAGTATGAAACACAAACTAAATATATATAGAACTTCTAATAATTTTTGAGATCATCAGATTGACTGAAAAAGCAAGGACTACATATGCTGCCTACAAGAAACCCACTTTGAATTTAAAGATGGAAATAGGTTAAAAGTAAAAGCATCAAAATAAAGCTAGACTGATTATATTAATATCAAATTAAATCTCAGAACAAAAAATAATACCAACGATAAGGAGGGTCATTTGGTAATGATGAAGGAGTAATTAAGAGTATATAACAATCATAATTGTTTATGAACTTAATAACAGAACTTCAAAATACTTGAAGCAAAAAAAAAACACAAAAAAACACAACTGATAGAACTGAAAGGTGAAGTAGATAGTTCCATTAATTACAGTCAGAGATTTAAATACCCTGCTCTCAATAATTAATAGAACAAGTGAAAAATCAGCAAGTATATAGGAGACTTGACACTATCAACTAATGTGACCAAAGAACATCCACCAAGAACAGAATATGTGTTCTTTCTAAGTACACATGGACTATTTGCCAAGATAGACCATACTCTGGGCATAAAGCAAGTCTCAATACATTAAAAAGGATTCAATTTATGCATTTATATGACCACAATAAAATTAAATTAGAAATAAATAATAGAAAGAACTCTGAAAAATCCCCAAATAACACAACTCTAAAAATGCATGGGCAAAGAACAAAAAGAAACATAACGTACTTGAACTGTATGAAAATGAAATATAGCATTAAAACTTGTGGAATACACGTCAGGCTGTGCACTAAACACCTATATTACAAAAGAAGAAAAGTCTGAAATCAATGACCTCAGCTTCCATGATTAGCTGGGAAGTTAAGTGACTTGTACAAGCTATATACAGAGTTTCTCTATACCTGAATTCTTTTCCTTTGGATTCTCTTTTTTGAGATTCTTACTCTTGGCCTCTTTTGGTGACTGGTAATGATGAATAGACCACATCCCTTCTTTTCCTCATTCACCCCTCAGCTAGGAAGAAGTCCCCTACCTCCACTTGCATCCCCTTGGAAGCTTGAACAGAAACCATTTCAGACTCAGGAGACAGAACACATGGGAAAGGCCATTTAGACCAGTTTCCAGTCTAGGCAAAAACAGTGCTCACTCCTCACTAGTAACCCAGTCCACCTCACCTAGTCTGAGATATCCACATAGAGTTTTGGGGTCCAAAGCACTACAGAGTATATATTAGTCTGCTTGGGTTGCCAAAACAAAATACCATAGACTAGGTACTTTAAACAGCAAAATTTATCTTCTCAGAGTTCTGAACAGTGGGAAATCCAAGATCAAGGTGCAGGCCAATTCAGTTCCTGGTGAGAGCTTTGTTCTTGGATTGATGATAGCCAGCTTCGTACTATACCCTCATATTGCCTTTCCTCAGTGTGTGTGGGGGGGGGGGAGAGAGAAAGAGAGAGAGAGGAGAGAGAGAGAGAGAGAGAGAGAGAGAGAGAACGAACACAAAGAGAAAGAGATATTCTTATAAAGCCACTAATCCCATCCTGAGGTCCCCATCTTCATGGCCTCATCTAACTTTGGTTCTAGTCATCATTATTTCCTTTGTGAAGACCCAGCACATATTAATTCATCACTTTCAACACCAGAAGACAAAAGAAGCTCTTTATTAACTCAGGACACATACTGGCATTACAAAATTAGTATAATATCCTTAACCAGAAGAAAGGGAGATATGCTGCAGAAGGGGATAAAAGACAGAGAAAGAACCCCAGAGTAGTTGAACGCCGATGGAGCAAAAACATGACTTCTTAGCTCATTTGATCTTGATTGTCAAAGACCTTAAGGTCTTGACGCTACCAATCATTAGCTGTGGGACTTCGACAAATTACCTCTCTGAACCTCAATTTCCACATTTGTAAAATGAGAACAGTAATAGAAATCACTTCTCGAATTTGTTGTGAGACCCTGAGACTATAATGAAGAATACTTTAAAATGGTGATTTCAACATTAATGTTGCCCATCATTTGGATCAGTGTCTTCTCAGCCATCATCTCCCACTGGAGGCAAACATCTGAGACACTGTATCACATAAATGTGCTCTCAGAGTTTATGCTCTTCCTCCTCTTTCCTGGTGTGAATATTTGGAGACATTAAACTGAGGTTAAATGCCTTTTCACCTAGTCTTCATGCTTTCATAAATTTTAATAGTCTACATTATATAATCCCTCCATGCCTTATTGTTTAATTCAAAAAGATACAACTCTCTTCCAACTATGTAGGTCAAATATTTTCCAGTGGATTTTTGGTTAGAGCATTGTCCTGATATGCCAAGGTTGTAGGTTCAATCCCAGGTCAGGGTAGATATAAGAAGCAACCAATGAATACATAAATAAGTGTAACAAAGAATCAATGTTTCTCTCTCTCTCCCTTCCTCTCTCTCTAAAATCAATTTAAAAAGAAAATTAAAAGTCCATTAATACATTAATCAAATAACTATTTATTGAGTGTCCACTAAGTATTGTTCTAGGTAGCAGGTATATGGCAGTGAACAAAATAGACTAAAGTCTCTTATATTTCACACCAGTATAAATAACTACAATAATATAAACTTCTCAAAGTCTGCTGACTTTGTTCCAGAACTTCTGTTTAGAATGGTCATTGTCTCCATTCTCAGATAAAGTTGTATTTAATTTGTATTTTGACAGTGCAAACTAAGGAATTAATCTGGATTTTATCAGATAAAATGAACATCAAGAAAATGACATATAATAAAGAAAATAAGCATGCTAAAGAGAGAAAGAAAATCTCTTTGTGACATTCATTCATTCTCTTTAAAGGTTTATTTTATAATGTAAGAAGGGAGGAAACATCATGAGGAATTTATAATACATTACAAGCTCCAAATCCACAATAAATATATCTAAAATAAAATAATTTTAGAAATAACTTCAGCAATCTGACAACCATATTAAAAAATTATAACAGTGCATGTGTTTTTTTATCTTTACAATTTTAAAAGTCACTGTGTAGTTGTTTTACTATACTTTCAAAATCAAGTTTTGACAGGGCCCAGAGAGTCAGCTTCATTGCTAGTTAAGATAATCTTTGAACATTTATACCAGTCAGATCAAAACTAGCAAAAGTTTAGCTGCAGTGCGAGGGGTTGGGTTTCCTTTTTCAAAGTGAGTCCTTTGATATCAATCTGAGGGTGCCAGTTTTCTATTTCACTGGCCCCATGCCTCCTACAAGTTGCTGACTCATTTGATGGAGTGGAATTAAGAACCTGTCTGAATCAATAGGCATTTGTAGCACCCAGTGCTAATTCTCCCCTGGCATCCATTTTCTCTTTCTTCTAAGGAAATAGAAATTTTAGCTAGGCACAACATTAACAAAGGTCGGCAAGATCTTAGAAAGCAGCTCATAGGCATCGAAAGCAATAGCATTGGGGTAAGTAAGAAAGATTTATAACCTTCAACACTGTTTGCTGTTTCTTGCTACTTTCATTTTTATTTATTTGTAAATACACCCAATATCTTTTATTTTTATCCTCCTACACAACTCTGCATGGCTACAAAATCTAGGACTCACAGAGCAAAGACAGCATTGGTCAGAAGACAAGTATCAATTCCAACATAAGAATCTCTAAAGTTCAATGGTCACAAAAAACTTTTTCTTACCACCTCATCTGCCACACCTTCTCATCTGCCACACCTTTTTCCTTTTCTCATTATCCTATCAATTATTTCTTTTGGAATTCAATTCTCCGAGTTACATTCTGAGCACCAAATTTTTGACCAATGTCGGATATCCTCATCATGTTTTTGCAAATCTAAGTCATCCTGTTGGGACCAAATGGGATACCCATCAGCCCTGTGACCAGACTCTAAAAAGGAAGTAGTAGCCTCCAGCTCACCACTATGTTTTAGGAAGGCCTGCGTAACTGTTGACAGATCCGAGTTAAACTTTTCCATTAACTGCTGGATGATCTTAATGGCAGCTCCCACTTCTGGTGGAGAAACTTATTCTTCTTCCTCATCAGACTGCGTTTTTGAGTCTTCCTCAGGTGTGGGCGGATCATCATCACACATTGTTATGTGTATTTCAAAATCCTCCACCACAACCTCCTCAAAGTCCTGGGTGGATTCCATAAGCATCTTTTTGACTCCTTCTTCATTCTCCTTGATCTCTTCCTCTACAAATTCTCCTTCTCCTCCTTGTCCTCCTCCTCCTCCTCCACCTCCTCTTCCTCCTCCTCCTCCTCCTCCTTCTTTTTCCTCTTCTTCTCCTCCTTCTTCTTTTTCCTCTTCTTCTCCTTCTTCCTCTTCCTCTTCCTTTTTCTCTTCCCCTTCTTCTTCAGGCAAGTCAGGAGTTCTCTTATTCTGTGGTTCCCCGCTATTGGCAGCCTCCAGGTCTTCCTCAGCTTTCTGCTTGAGTTTCAGGGAGGATGGGCTCACCGGAGTGTCCTCCAACAGGTCCTTATGCTCCTGGCCCCGCAGGTGCTTTATTATTATTATTATTATTATTATTATTATTATTATTAAAATATATTTTTATTTATTTCAGAGAGGAAGGGAGAGGAAGAGAGAGATAGAAACATCAATGATGAGAGGGAATCATTGATTGGCTGCTTCCTACACATCGGACCAAGCCCGCAACCCAGGCATGTGCCCTTGGCCCGAATCAAACCCGGGGACCCTTCAGTCTGCAGGCTGATGCTCTTTCCACTGAGCCAAACTGGCTAGGGTCCCGCAGGTGCTTTAAGAAGCGGTCCTTCAGGGACTACCACAAGTGCTGCGTGAGCAAGCTTTTCTCCATCGCTTTCCACAAGGTGTTGCCCATGATGGAGCTGGTTGAGCAGGCATTTCCCTTCACATGGGTCAAAATAGCCACATCATCTGCATCAGTGAAGGATATGGAGTCCAGGAATGAGTGGGCCCATTGTCTTGGCCCAGATCCATCGCTCTGCCATGGCTAACACAGGGCACCTGGAGAAATAGGCACAGAACACAACTGATGGACATGAGGTACCACTCCAGACTGCATCTTGCTACTTTTAGCAGCATCTTACAGAGGGATGGACCCCAGTCAGCTAGCTAGAGAGCAACTGAAAATGGAAGGGAACATAACTCTATCAAGAGTCATTTTAGTCTGTGTCCTGCAATTTCAGAACCCCACACAACTGCAAATCTTTCTGCAACGCCACAGGGAAGCAGTTGAAAGAGGCTACAAAAAAGGAAGACTTGGAATGAGATAATACTGGGTTTTTCAAGTGCCTTCCTTCTTGACCAGTACATGAGAGCCAGAGCAGAGGTAATGAGCCTATTAAGAATGTCAACCTCCCACCCAAACTTATTAAGAAGCGCTTAAGGAAGGAACTATCAAGTTGAATGACAGGAAGCTGAGTCAGCACAGAGAACAGCAAAAAGCAAAAGAATATGCCTTGAAGAGACCGTGGGCTATAGTTACTTCTTTTTGTTTGTTTTCAAACTAAAGCTTTCGTCATCTTTTTACATTAAAAAATCTTTTTTAATATATTTTTATTGATTTCAAATAGGAAATCAATGATGAGAGGGAATCATTGATTGGCTGCCTCCTGCACACCCCCTATTGGGGATGGAGCCCGCAACACACGCATGTGCCCTTGATCGGAATTGAACCTGGGACCCTTTAGTCCGCAGGCCAACGCTCTATCCACTGAGCCAAACCAGCTAGAGCTAAAAAAAATCTTATTGTTGGATTATGTTTCTTCCTCTGGAGTTGTGCTTGGGGCCACTCTGACACTCTGTCTCTTCATTACCAGTCAAGGAGTGGGTCTCTTGAGTATGAAATAGCTGCAGAGCCTCTTTGAAGTACTTGGGAAGCAGGAAGCTATCAGCATTCCCTGAGGTCAGGATCACCCCACTGGCAGAACAGAAGGTAATGTCAGGTGTCTGTTGATGAACAGGGCCACTTAGCAATTTGGCCACATGTCACTGATGACACCAGGGTTCCCAGGCAGTCCTGGGGCCAGGTGGATGTGCATTCTTCCCAGACAGGACAGGTACTTGAGCAAGATGGATGGCCAGTGCTGTCAGAATGTACCATGGATGAGCATCAGAGACAGGGCCTGTGGGGTCTCCAGGCACAGCAGCTCCAACTCAGTTACCTGCAGGTGTTCCTCCCAGGATAGAAATCAAGGGAGGAGCCATAAGTAACAGAGGAGGCGAAACAGATTCGGAAGGAAAGAAGTTTATTAAAGACGAAGTGAGAAAGCTCAGGGCACTGAGGCAGCACACACTAGATGGAGAATAGTATGGCTCCCCAATTTACTTCTGGGGTTTGGCTTATATAGTCACATCCTTCCTCCTCCCCCTTTGCTGGGCTGGCACTTCTCACGCAGGCGCAGAGCAGATTCCTTTGTTCCTCAGTTTCCCACCAGCGGGCTGACACTGGTTTGCCCAGGCAGAGTAGACTTTTTTGTTCTCCAGGTTCTTCTTTTGGCTCTCTGGCTCTGATTCACACAGACGCAGAAGAGCTACATGCTCTAACATACAACGTATGCTTCACTAACAACTTAGGTCTCCACTCAAGGGTGTGTCTTTTCCCTGGATTTGACTTGGGGTTGAATGGCCTCCTACACAGGGAGTGACTTTGATCGGCCTGGATGAGAGGGCCAGTGCTGGGATCCCCCTGCTGCTTCCCATTGTTGTCCACCATGCACTGCACATCTTCAGCTGGAAATCTGAGAAACCTGGTCAGCTATAGGAGGGTGCCTAGGGACACAAAGCTGTTCACCCCCATAGGAAGACCCAGCTTCAGGGCCCATGGTGCAAGGCTTGGTCAGGTTCTTAGGGTCGGTGAGCCCTTCTACCCCTGGGCCCTGCTGCTTCCTGCCTCCTTCCACCAGAGGAATTCATGGCCAAGACAGATTCTCAGCGCCTGAAAGCTGATCCTGCCTGATACTTACTTCTACATGTAATTGACAAGGAGCATATAGATCAGAAGCCTATTAAATGTTAGAGGGAGTCTGAAAGCCCAAGAAATCAAAATCTGGTTTGCAAATGCCGATATGATTAGGGCCTCTATAGGGAAGGAAAAATAATTTCCCCTCTATATTTCTAGGTTCCCGCCTGAGACCACCCTGTAATAAAAGACAGACTAACAAGGGAGAAAAGCAAACAGAAGTTTAATAACATGTATACCTCCTGTATACATGGGAGAGACCCAGGAAAGCTGAGAGACTCCTGGAAATGATCCAAGCCACCACCACCTTAAATACAAAAGAAGATGTTGGGGGTGGGAAGTCAGTTACGGGCAGATGAGGCCATTATAATCACTGGAAATGAACCTTCTAAAGAGAGGGCAGAGACTAGGGCCACAAAGGACAATGGACATGGGGTACCCTTAACAGAACAGAGTTTAGGGCAGTCTGATGAGCTAATTAAGGAATTTAATCCAATGCTAGCACAAGGAGCTTTTGCATTTCCAAACCAGTAGGATGCAATAATTGCCATAAACTGGTGACTGGGTGGTTCTGTTGTTGGAGGAGTTAATAGGCCAGATCTCCTAGACACGAGTGGGCATGAGGTTGAGGTTCTTGAGGTACCACTGAAATAAGCATTTTCAGAAGCCCCCAGGGGAGAATGAGAGATGATAAAAGGCTTCATTTGGGTGCAGTTACATTTCTCGGGTTCCAAAGCCCAAGCCCCTTAAGCCAGTCCTGAAAGACGTGCAGCTGGGGTTCCAGTAGAGCCAGAAGCAAGGCCAGTGTCCAGCGCTTCTGCTCCATGTTGCAGCCAGGTGTGGTTCAGCATCCGGGCTAATTAAAGTGCATTAGTCCATGTGTGGAGCCCCACATGGCTGTGAGCCACGTGGGTGCTGGGGAGCACAGTCCCTGCAGTAGGAGAGCCAGGAGCCCAGTGTGTGTGTGTGTGTGTGTGTGTGTGTGTGTGTGTGTGTGTGTGAGAGAGAGAGAGAGAGAGAGAGAGAGAGAGAGAGAACATCCTTTTGTTCAGAAGTTTAAATATTCAAGATTTGAGCCCTTGCAGTGGCCATGCCTATTCTGGCCACTGACTCATTCCCAGGTGTGACTGGCAGACAGGTTGGCACCTTCCCATGTCACTCAGACCTCACTGGGCATGCGCCCAAACTGCCTTTGTCCAGTCTCTTCCCCCACTGATCAGCAGGGAACAGACTTGGAGAATATTAAATTAGCAAAGCTGTAAAAATGGCATGCCTATATTATCTAATCTTCCCTTTACTCCATTCCTGTTAAATAATAACCAGATTATTATAACGGTATCAGTTCCAATTCTCCCTTTTCAGAATCAGCATTTCTTGTTACCTTGATTCTATTACCCTATTATGTTGTCCATGGGGCACAACACTTATTTTTTACAGATTGCAGGATCACAAGGAGACATCTAAACCTGACATAGGGGATCACACATCACTAAGAGATTGTGAACTTTAAGATATATGTGGTATAGGACAGGAAAAATTATTTTCCCTTTGCCTTTCTAGGTTCTTGGCTGAGACCTGACCCCACCCCCTATGTAATAAAAGAAAGATTAACAGGAGAAAAACAAAAGTTTAAGTATATGTGTACCTCCTGTATACAAGGGAGATACCCAAGAAAACTGACTAATTCCCCCAAATGGTCCCAGCCACCAACTTAATTACTTTCAGTTAAAGATAAAAGATATTGGGGGCGGGGGAGGCCAGTTATGCAGGTTATCAGGAAAGCACAGTAAAGAAGGGTAAGGTTGTTAAATGATAAGAGTTTCTAGAGATTTAGTCATCCTCCTCTTCCTAGTAATCTCCATTTACAAATGGAGATTTCCCTTATAAATGTCTATGTTTCTTACAAAAGGGTAACCTTTATTTCCCCACTTAGTTTCAGAGCTTCTTCTGTGTCTGCTGTTTCTTAAAAATAAGCAGCTCAAGATAATCAATAGGCCAAAAAGGCATATTTTGGGGGTGGCAACTTCTGCTCCCTTTTTTAGTAATAGGATTGTACTTGGGAGTTCTCTCCCCTGGCAACAAGTATATTCTTTGTGTGGGAAGGAAGGGATGCATAGATGTTTGTGTGGCCAGAATAGCAGAATGCCAAAGGCTAATGGTTTCCCCCAATGTCTCTTTGCCCCTTCTATCATAATAGAATCATGAGCTGAGTATGTGGCCACCTAAAATACAAACTTTATTTCCCAGTCTCCCTTATAAATAGAAATGGTCATGGGATTAAGTTCTGGTCAATGGCATGTGAGAGGGAGTGATGTGTGTAACTTCCAGGTTGTGCCCTTAAAAGCTAAGCACATGTTTTTTCCTTTCCTTCTTCCCACTAGTTAGACTACGGAGGTGGTAGAGAGGATCTGGAATCAACAGACCATGAAAGCATTCTTAGGATGGCAGAACAAAATAGAAGGAGCCTAGTTTTCTGATACTATAGAGCACCATACTACCCTAGATTTTTATAGGAGAAATTTTATTTATCTTTTATAGAGTCATACTTATAGCTTAATTAATAAGTAATAACATATCACAATCTAATTCTAGACACCACAAAAATAGACTATTTTTCAGCTTTGTATAAGAGTGACAACTTCTGTAGCTTCGAGCAATACGAAATATAAAATGTGATAAAAATGATTAATAACTATATCATATTAACAACTCATTCAAATTTATAAGAAAGACACCTAAAACCTATAGTTAAGAGAATAGTCAATTAATTCTTGAGGAAATACAGTGAAAGAAAATTACTTGGAAAATGTTTTTCCTGTACAGACATCAAGGGAGTGAAACTTAAAGACTTTAGTTTACACCTAATAATTATATTAACTAATACTTATTGAGGACCTATTTCATGTTAGGCACTATGCTACATATTTTATATCATTTAATCTTCACACTATTTTATATATGAGAAGCTGAGACTTGAACAGGTTAAACAAATCACCCAAGGTCATATAATTAGGAAGTGCTCAGAGCATATTTCAAACCCAGGGGTGTCTGACTTCAGAGTCAGTACTCTCAGCTACTAAACTATATTGCCTCCCATACCAAAATAGCATTTATAATGATAACACACAATGCTGAAAAGACTGGTTTACTCATCATTACTGTCCAGTTTGCTTTCAGATACCTCACTGCTCTTTTCTGGCTCTGTTCTGTATCATAGGAAACTAAATTTTCCAGGTTCCTTTATTCCTTTAGTTTTTGCCCAATGGACAGTACTTGCAGAAGATTGGAGAGCAAGAAGAAGAGTTTTAAAGTATTTTTCTCCCTCTCTCTTTCTGCTCCTTACAACACCTCCTCCATGGGTCCAGCTTTTGCCAGGCCAAACCTCCCTTGATGATCCCAGCTAGTACCAGGCAGTTCTGAGTAGGCAGACCCAGTCATGGTTGTAGTACCCTTTGGACAACCCTGGTTTCTGATCCAGGTGTCCCTCCATTCCTAGGAGCCACAGCATCTTTCTACTGTTGCCAATCTCTGCGTTATTGCACCACTGACTTCTCAGCTTTTCCATTACTTTTCATGTCAATTTCATGTTTTATTCTCTCTCTGTTAAAGGTACCCGTGTGCTTTCTGTGGGTTTTGGTGGAACTTGACTTAATATACAGAAAACAGATCCCTTTGGGGAATAAGAGCAATAATGATGATCATACATGTTGACCCACTTTTCTACCCTAAAAATTTAGCTTAAAGGGCCCAGCTGAATAGCTCAGTTGGTTAGAGTGTAATCCCCATATGCCAAGGTTGTGGGTTCGATCCCTGGTCAGGGCATATACAAGAATCAATCAATGAATACATAAATAAGTGGAACAATAAATTGATGTTTCTCTCTCCCTGCCTCTCTCTAAAAATCAATAAAAATTCTTTTAAAAATGCAGCTTAAAGAAATAATTTAACAGAAACAAAAATCTGCACATCTATCTATATAAAAGGCTAATATGCTAACTTCAATGTGCACGAATTCATGCACCGGGCCACTAGTAGATGTATATTTCGGTATTATTTATAATAGCAGAAAACTGGAAATCATCTAAATGTTCAATATTAGGAGACTGGACAAAAATTCAGGGTACATAACACAATAGAATAATATGCAGTCATTCTAATTATTGTATTGATACCATTGTAATCAACCTAGTTATTAATAACAAGAAAGGAGCAAAAGGAAGGCCAAATATTATAGGCATGTCATTTGGGCAGCTTCACCAGGAAGCTACAACTTTATACTCCCCAGGGAACCACTGGTCTATTCCCTACAGATCGCTACAGGGAAGGACTGGACAGGGAGAAGAATAGACGCAGGCCCAGTAAAGTTGAGGTGACTTTAAGAAGGTACTTGTCAGTCACACCCAGGCCAGAATGGGGAAGGCCACTGCAAGCGCTCAGAAATTTGGGATATTTAATCCCTTAAACAAAGGAGGTCACGCTCTTGGCATGTTTCACTGGACTCCTGGGGCTCTCTCATCTCTGCTTCCTGGCATTCTCCCACATGGCCCACGGCCATGTGGATCCCCCACACAATGGACTAATGGACTGCTGGTAGCCTGATGCTGAACTGGACCCAGCTGCAACATGGAACAGAAACTCTGGATACTGACTGTGCTTCTAACTTTACTGAAACCTCAGCTATACTTCTATGGCTGGAATGTGACTTTGAAAACCCATGGATGTAATTCCATGCAAATAAAAATCACTCATCCACCCGTGTGAGTCTCAGAAAATTCTTTTTCTCAGGATGTCATCAGGACCCCATTCCTAGCACCCAGTGGGGAAGAGGACACCCCAATTTATCCAATAACAGCATCAGTCAGCTTTTGCTAGATTATATTGCAGTAACAGCTGATCCCCAAATCTCTGATTTATCACAAGTCTATTCTCACTTAGCTTCCTATCTTTTGCAGGTTAGCTGCAACTCTGCTTCATCCAAGGACCCAGTTGGAAGGACTAGCCCCATGTTGGTCTAAAGGTAGTAGAAAAAGAGCAAGGACAGAATTATACAATAGTTCTTAAAGCTTATAATCAGATATGGGATATGTCATTTCCATTCTAATTCCACTGGCCAAAGCAAGCCATATGACCAAGCCTGTTATCAGTGAGGCAGATACTACTCCTACAGGGAGGCCCACCAGGAATTGGCCCTGTAGACATGGTCTCAGAGGAAAGGAGCAGCAAAGATTTTCAACAATAATAACATCTACCACAATAATCAAGACTATGAAAAATGTTTGATATAATGATAAGAATCTACAAAAAAAAATTTGCGCCCTAGCAGGTTTGGCTCAGTGGATAGAGCGTCGGCCTGTGGACTCAAAGGTCCCAGGTTCGATTCCGGTCAAGGGCATGTACCTTGGTTGCGGGCACATCCCCAGTAGGGAGTGTGCAGGAGGCAGCTGAGCGATGTTTCTCTCTCATCGATGTTTCTAACTTCCCTATCCCTCTCCCTTCCTCTCTGTAAAAAATCAATAAAATATATTAAAAAAAATTTTGCATACACTATTGTGGTTGAGTCTGCTAGTGGTCCACCAAAATCCATTCTAATGTGTTTCCTGGGCATATGAAGTTAGGTATAGTCATATGACTAAGTTCTAGTCAGTGACAGTATCTACCTGAAGATAGTGTCAGAGCCCATAGGTGAAGGGCTCAGTCCTGCAGGACTGTCCCTTCCCTCCTGACTTCAGATACCATCCGCAAGTCCAGTTTGTCACCCGTGTTTCTGATTAACTGGATATAAATTGTAGGTTCCTATGACCCCTTCCTTGTGCTTGATTTACTTGCTAGAGCAGCTCACAGAAATTTAGGTAAACAGTTTACTTGCTGTTTATAATAATCTCACTAGTTTATTATAAAAGGATATAACTAAGGAACAGCCAGATGAAAGGAATGCCTAGGGCAAAGTATGGGAGGGAAGGGGCATGGAGCTTCCATGCCCTCTCTAGTACACCACCTTCCTAGCACCTCCACCTGCTCACCAACCCAAAAGCTCGCTGAGCCCCTTCCTTTTGCATTTTTATGGAGGGTTCATTAGAAGACACAATTAATTAAAT
Source organism: Myotis brandtii (assembly GCF_000412655.1). Taxonomy (NCBI): domain Eukaryota; kingdom Metazoa; phylum Chordata; class Mammalia; order Chiroptera; family Vespertilionidae; genus Myotis; species Myotis brandtii. The sequence continues at coordinate 622,231 of NW_005371386.1, read as the reverse complement.
AATTGGCCATTGGTGATTTTCATTTTATTTTATTATTGATTTATGAGAGAGAGAGAGAGAGAGAGAGAGAGAAGAGAGAAACATCCATCGGTTGCCTTCCGTACATGTCCCAACTGGAGATGGAACCCAAACTTGGATATGTGCCCTGACCAGGAACCTAACCTGCTACCTTTCGGTGTATGGGATGATGCTTCAACCAACTGAGTCACACCGGCCAGGGCTGGCCATTGGTGATTAATTCAACCTCCAGCCCCTCTCCCCTCCCCAGAGGAGGGAGGGTGGGGCAGAACATTCCAACCCTCTAATCCAGTGGTTCTCAACCTTCCTAATGCCGCGACCCTTTAATACAGTTCCGCATGTTGTGGTGACCCCCAACCATAAAATTATTTTCGTTGCTACTTCATAACTGTAATTTTGCTACTGTTATGAATCATAATGTAAATATCTGATATGCAGGATGTATTTCCATTGTTCGCGACCCACAGGTTGAGAACCGCTGTGCCTCCTTGGCAACCAGCCGCCCATCCTTAGGGGCTTTCCAAAAGTCACCCCATTATCCTAAACTCAGGTGTGATGGAAAGGGGCTTGTTATGAGTAGCAAAAGGCACTTCTATAGCTCATGTCACTTAGGAAATTCCAGTGGTTTTATAAGTCTATGCCAGGAATGCTAACAAAACCCAAATATATCTATATCTATATCTATATCTATATCTATATCTATATCTATATCTATCTCTATCTCTATCTCTATCTCTATAGATAGATAAATAGATAGATATATTTTTTTTATAAATCATAATATTACAAGGACACACTCTCATGCACCCTGATTTACCATCTCCCAGCTTTTCCCTCCCACATTACTAGGCTCATGACAATGGGTCAGAAGATTATAGAATGGAAAGTTTAGAAAAAATTCTTGTGATGCCACTGTTCTGTGACTGGGAGCATGAGATTTGAAAGTAAACAAGTCATATTTTTAGGTACTAAAAGGAGATGAATACCTAAGTGCAGAAGGTTTATTGATAAATTCTTTTGGGAAATACACCTGTAAGAAACCAAGGAAAACAAAATTGGACAGAAGGAGACACTGACCCAGTATGAAGCTGCAACCAAAGCTTAAGCCCATCTCACATAAAGCTCTGAAACTGGATAGTCCTTCAGAGTTTTCCCAAGTTAATGCAAGGATGATAAGACTGTGTATTTCCACAGCAGCCCGTCAGTAGCTGTGGTCCACCTACTGAGAGAGTGCCTAATCTTTGTGAGGCAGATTCCTCAAGGCAAAGGCAATTGCTAGGGAGGAACATAGATGTAAACTGTCAGGAATCAACAGTTCCAGCAACACAAGGATAGGTGCATTGCCCTGAAGAGGGGATCTTGGTGGAGCATCAGTTTCCACTACAAATGCTCTCTATCTTTGCTATAAGCTTAATGAGGTCACTCCATATGAACTCTTTCCTTTTTAAAAAATATTTTATTGAATTTTTAGAGAGAGAGGAAGGGAAAGGGAGAGAAACATCGATGTGAGAGCACAACATCAATCGGCTGCCACCTGCACACCCACCAGGGGATCAAGACTGCAACCCAGGCATATGCCCTGACCAGGAATCAAACCAACAACCTTTTAGTGCATGGGAAGACACCTAATCAACTGAGTCACACTGGCCACAGCTCCATATGAACTCTTTCTAATTCATCTACCCACTCATTTTCTTCTGCCTGCTTAGCCAAAAACAGTGTTTTTCTCTCCTGTCTTCTACCACTGTTATCCACCCAGTGGATCTGTAGCAAACCTACCTTGCTGGCTCACCAGACAAGAGATTTTTTTGAAGAAATCTAATTGTGATTCTCTCAACTTTAGAGTTGAGGAAGGTGGGCAACTGTCAGCCGCTGTAAGAGGATTGTCTTTCAGCATCATTGAGCTTATCTAGCATTAAGGAAAGATAAATTGAGAGTCAAAATGAATTTACTTAGAAGTAGATATTGAGCATGTTTTCTATTTGAAATGTACTTTTGGGGGAAAGAAATTAGAGATTACTTTGTACTGGTCAAGAAAACTGACCCCCTAAATGTTTTTATTCCTATTATTAATTAAACTTTGAGTCCAAACAAGGAAAAGATGTTGAACCAATTTTAATTAAGCTCTTTCTTCTGAGAAAGGTTACCACTCCCAAGATGATAGCTTTGGTAGAGATGAGCCAGTGAGGAGTTGACCACTGGGTGGGGGCACTGTGTTTAAGAGTAGGAAACTAGCAGGGAAAAGGTTGATCCTGGTCACTAGCTGGAGTTACTGAGATTGGTATACTATATCCATCTAGTTCAGGTAATGGCCCAAGACCCAATCCAATTCCTTTGGCTTGTTCCAAAAAGAGCCCTGCTGAGTATAGGTGACTTGTGTTCCAGTAGGAGTACTAACCCATTATCTATCACCAGACACACAATTCCCAGGTGAGAGAATGCCGAACCAAGAGACAATGAGTATATCCCCATGGTTGAAAGGGTGGAGGTGATGGGCAACTGGTGTCTCTTCCTTCTTTATCCTTTGCACTTAATAATTTTATTTCCCCTCTTTAAGTGTCTTGGTATAAGAGGGCTCAATTTTGCGTTTCCTTGTGCTTATAAAAGTGAAAATTAAAATAGGCTGTATTTAGTTCTTCTAGCAAACTCAGAAGGCATTCTGACACACTCATTATTTAGGGTACTGTCTAGTACAGGGGAAAGTGCTAAACGAGGGTTGTTAGGTGGGAAGCAAAGTAAGGTATAGAACACAGGGGGAAAATTTAGATTATGAGGAACCCCTTTCCCATTGAGAATCACCAAATCACAAGGTAAAAGTCAATTAAAGGGTCTACAAAGAAGTAAAAATTAATGTAATTTAAACAGAGTATTTTAGTACAAAAAGCACATTTGTCTGAAAGTCATCCTGAGAGAACTCATGCTAGGTTACAGGCAAAAAGCTAACTGGAACGAGGGATCTAGAGATGGCCTGCCCCCAAGTTTAGCTTCCCATGGGACTTCCTTCCCTTATAGGAGGACTGTAATATCCATTCAGTTCCAGACAATGCCTATAAACAGCTGGCACCCTAAATCCAAATTGTCTGGCACTAAGCAGCCCAAGTAATCCATCTCCCACAAGGTTCCTCATCGGCTTGTTCTACAAGAAGGGAGAACCCAGGATCACCCTTTAGGCCCAACAATTGAACCTCTCACCAAAGTTCAATTAGCTACTATTGGCCCAACCCACCACCTGCAGAAACCAACACTGAGCCATGGTATGGCATAATTTCTCAAGAAAACCAGCCAGCCACTTGGGTAAATTGATTACTTTGGATCCCTTCCACATGGGGTGTGTGTGACTGTGGGGAAGCAATTCATTCTTTCCAGAACTGATTCATATTCACATTATGAGTTTACCTTTTCTATCCATGTTTCCCCCAGCAGCACCACCATTGAAGAGTTTCCAAAATGGTCATCTATTGATGTGGTATCCCATACTGTATTGCCTAAATCCAATGGACCCATGTTACTGCAAAGGAGTTGCACATGACCATGAGAACCACTGATCTCATCATATACCTCATCACTCAGAAGCAGATAACCTGATGAAATAGCCCATTAAAGGTTCAGCTAACCCAGCCTGAGTGACTCAATGGTTGAGCGTCAACCTATGAACCAGGAGGTCACAGTTCGATTCCCGGTCAGGGCACATGCCTGGGTTTCAGGTGGCAGTTGATCAATTATTCTCTCCCATCATTGATGTTTCTATCTCCTCTCCCTCTCCCTTCCTCTCTGAAATCAATAAAAAATATTTTTTAAAAAGTTCAGCTAATTTTTTAGCCTTTAGACCATACCCTGTGGAGTTGGGGTGACTTGCTAAGAGGGAGTTCTTGTTGGTCTCATGAATAGCCTCTATTCTTGTCACCATGAGTGACTCTGGGTGAGACCAGAAGAAGAGCTGTCCAGCTGAGCTGAACCCAAATTGCTAACCTACTGCATAATGAACAAATACAATGGTTATTATTTTAGACTATTATGTTTTGGAGAGGTTTATTATGTGGCAATCAATTATTGATACAAAAAGTGAGCCCAAAATATCTAAAGTGGTACATAAGATATATCTGATACAGGTGAAGAAAATGCAAAGTTCTATCACATTCTAAAAAGAGTTTCACCAAAAGGCAGCAAAACCAGTTCTATGACTATCACCCAAATACCTCCTCCAGCCTGAAAAAAAAGACTAGCTCTGTCTAAGGAGGTGGCAGCCATCTCCTACTCAGCATCATGGGTGCCCTCAGACCCCTCATAAAAACCAAGATTGTAAAAAAGAGGACCAAGAAGTTCACTTGGCACCAGTCAGACCAACCTGTCAAAATTAAAAATAACTTGCCCTGCCGGTGTGGCTCAGTGGTTGAGTGTCTACCTATGAACCAAGAGGCCCTTGGTTCAATTCCCAGTCAGGGCACATGCCTGGGTTACAGACTTGATCCCCAGTAGGGGGACAGGCAGCTGACTGATGATGTTTCTCTCTCATCAATGTTTCTCTCTATATATCCCTCTCCCTTCCTCTCTCTTTAAAAAAAAAAATCAATAAAAACATATTTTAAAAAAAATTAAGCGTAACTGGAGGAAACCCAGAGGCATTTACAATAGTGTGAGCAGAAGATTCAAGGGCCGGATCTTGATGCTCAAAATTGGTTATGGGAGCAACAAGAAAACAAAGCATATGCTGCCCAGTGGTTTTAGGAAGTTACTCGTCCACAACGTCAAGGAGCTTGAAGTGCTGCTGATGTGCAACAAATCTTACTGTGCTGAGATTGCTCACATTTCCTGAAAGAACCGCAAAGCCATTGTGCAAAGAGCAGCCCAGCTGGTCATCACAGTCACCAATCCCAATGCCAGGCTACACAGTGAAGAATATGAATAGACAGCTTGTGTGCACACTGCATTTGTGTTAATAAAACCATAAAATTTTGCCAGAAAAAAGAAGACTAGAAGGGAGATTTTATTACTTACCACTTTTGAGGAAATGTAGATGTTCTCTCCCACTAGGGAGGGCAAAGCCAAGGAAGGGAGCCTCCAAGAGCTGAGTGAGGAATGTCTTTAAGATATATCACCTCGCCCTGAACGATGTGGCTCAATTGGTTGAGTGTCTTCTCATGCACCGAGATGTTGCCCGTTGGATTCCCTGTCAGGACACATGGGGTGGGGGGGAGGGTTTCAGGCTCAATCCCCAGTAGGGGGCATGTAGGAGGCAGCCAATTGATGTTTTTCTCTCCGTCTCCCTTCCTCTCTCTCTCTCTAAAAAATCAGTAAAAATGTATTTTTTAAAAAGAAGTAACACCTACTAGCTTGGTTACTGAACATAGGCTATCTATAGGTCCAACCCAGGCAGATAATTTGAGGGAGAGCTGGCCACATATCCTTGGAGTTTGGAGACTGGAGTCAGCAGACACACAGTTGACTGCCTATTGCCATCAGTATTATGAAGACAGGGGCAGCAGACAGGGTGGCATGTCTGTTGTTCAGCATGGCAAGGACATGTGAGTTTCCCATGGATCAAGTGAACATCAAAGAAAGCAAATAAGCTTGTGCCTTGCCAATGGGTGAGGGGATCCTGGCAATAAAAAGTTGTGAGTATTCCACAAGAGGTAGGGACTGAGAAGAAGTTAGAAAAGGTTGAGTCCATATCAAAGAACTGTACCTTGAGGAAGGTGCTGAAGAATCACGCTCACCCCATGAGAGAGACAGCATTTGGGTGCCAGTCACATAGAAGGCATTCACAGTCAAGAGGACTTATGGCAGTATCAAAAAGTAAAAGAGACCAGGGACTGAGGAAAGAGAGGCCAGACAGAGGAAAGAGCATTATTTGTGTCCTCAGATGTGCTATCAAACCATCCCAGTGGAAGCCTGAGAAGAACCCCCAAATGAAACCAAGAGAGAAAGAGCCAATTTTAGGCATCTGCCATGTGCAGAGAAGACAAAGGCATTTTATGACTGCATCTGTAAAGCAGTATCTTGCCCACCTCCAATCCCACCCTCTTCATCCTTGGAGAAGAAACTGTGGTTAGCAAAATGGGGACGGAGATGTAGAAGCCTATAGAACAGAAAGAGAAGGATTATATTTGCTTCTCTGACTTTTAAAAATATATTTTAATTGATATCAGAGAGGAAGGAAGAGGCAGAGATAGAAACATCAATGATTAGAGGGAAAACATCAATGATGAGAGAGAATCATTTGATCGGCTGCCTCCTGCATGCCCCCTACTGGGGATGGAGCCTGAACCCCAGGCATGTACCCTGGACTGGCATCAAACTGTAACCTCCTGGTTCATAGGTTGACGTTCAACCACTGAGCCGCACTGGCTGGGTTGCTTCTTTAACTTTAAACTCCTCACTGATGAGAGAGAACAAGGTATAACTTTAAATCAAGTTCTGAGTTTTGATTATTTTATGGGACTGCTGGTTGTCTCCCCAACCTTTTTTCTAAAGATTTTAGCTAGGTACAAGACTGCTTAGAATAAGCCCACATTCCCCAGTCTCCCTTGCAGGTAAACACAGTAATGTGATTGATTAAGTTCTTGCCAATGGGCTGTGAACACAAGTGATGTTAACAACTTCTGGATTGTGCTCTTGAAGGAAATGGGTAGGCCTTCTCCTTCTTGATGACAGGAATGTGATGTGGCGCTGGGCTCTTCTGGACCAAATAAACTAGGACAACAGTCTAGGGATGGTGGAGCAAGAAGACAGAAGGAGACTAACTCCTGCTCACTTTGTGAAACAAAGTTTCTTTTTCCATGTAATAGGCAAAACTCTCAGTGCCATATTACAATGCACATTTATTTCTCACTCGTGGGTTTGGGAGTTGGCTGGGCAGTTCTGTTTGATATGAAACCCTGAATTTGCAGCAGGCTTTCTACAAATGTTTTAACATGATGGTCCCCACTGTATGGGATGTGCAACAGGAGTGAATGGCCCCTTTCTGACCACATCCAGCTTCCAAAATGAGTGGCTCTTAACACCCAAACTGCTCTGCTTCAAGATGTGGGTCAAGTTCAGCTCTGCCCTACATGTGTCATTCTCATCACCAGGTAGGAAGGAGATTAGAAGCTCTCAGGACAGTGGCGGTTCCTTCCCATAGCAACAATTGGATCCAGTTTGCCCACACTAGTGGAAACAGCATTTTGAGTCCCCCTCAGAGACACCAGCACCATAAGATGGTGCTCCCTCCTCATAGGTCTGAGTTTCAGCTCCACAAGGCTGTCCTCTAAATGTCTAAATTATAATAATCCCTACCTCTTCCCGTAGTACCCCAAGCTCTAGGCATAGTAGCTGCCTCCTGCAGTTGCTATCTTCGCAATACATTGAGCTCTCTTCTTGCTTTTTCAGTTAATGATCAATTCTTTATATTAAACTCTTTGTTAAAATAATCGAGGTGGTTTATTTCCTGACAGCACCCTAATTCACTGTAGTAAATCCTATGCCTGTGAGACTCCCCTTAAGAATTTTCTGTTTGACATATTTCATGACAGCCCACTCCCAATATCTTCATTCCCCTGCACTCATTTTTTTTTTTTATCAAAGAATTTACTGTGAACTGTCATCATTGTTTGTTTTCTCATCCATCCCCATCTCAGGCCAATAGCTCCCTGAGGTCAGAGCACATCTGTTCCCTTAGCACCTGGCATATAGGAAACTGAACGACACACGTTTGAATGAATGGACAAATGAATGAGCGAGGAAAAATAAAACAGGAACAGAAGCAGTTAATAGTATGAGATTTGGAAGGTTCACAAAACGCCAAAATGAAAGAGAAAGTTAGATGGGGCTGTGAGAAACAGGAGGGCTGTGGCTGCCAGCTGCGAGCCCAGCTCTGAGCACATATTAAGTTCTCAATAAATAACGCGCATCGACCACAGGATGAAAGTACAGCTGAGACTCTGCAAAGAATACTCATACTCGGTGACAGGGAGGGTAAGAAGGCTGGAGAACTCCCGGGGACATCAAAGTAGTGTTGGCCCTTTGGGCTCTAGAGGGATGACCCAGCCCTAAGGGACGCCTCTCACTTCGCCAACGGGTCGTGCCCAGCCCTTTCCGGAGTTTCATTCTGGTTCCTCCGCCCCCTCCTTCTCCGCTCCGCGCCCTAGAGGAAACAGGTAAGACACGGAGCACTGGGGGTGCTATTGAAGGGGCTTTTTTGGGCATGCGTTCTCCGCCCGCTGCCCCCGCGCACGCGCAATAACCTGCTGTGAGGAGCACTGCCCCTTGGCCGATAAGGGCGAGCGGTCGCTCAGAAGCCCGCCCCGACTACTCTTAACTGACCACCTTTCCCGTGGCCCCCGCCCTCCCGTGACTGGGGGGAAGGCTCGCGAGATCGCCCTCGGCAGTCTCCGACGGCGCCATCTTTGTGCCTGGCGAGCGACGGCGCCCGCTGGGAGACCCGAAGCCGGCGGTTCGCACGCCAAGCTCTTGCTGAGAGCGGATCCCGGAAATACGAGGCGGGCCTCGGTGGGAGGGACGCACTGAGGGAGG
>NW_005371386.1:606759-613336 GCF_000412655.1 Myotis brandtii | reverse complement strand
GCGCCCCGGCCGGCCGAGGAGAGAGGGAGTGGCCGGGGCCGGGGGTAGCCCTGGCCCCTGAACGGAGGGGATGATGTCCTTCCACTCTGGACCCTGGACTTTGAAGCCCCAGCAGAGCGTTTGGGGATGAGATGAGAACAAACGCACCAAGGTTGGAGTTGTTGAGATCGCGGGGAAGGTTAGTAGTAATTGTTCTGAAAGAGCTTTGCAAATGATTGTGGGCAGGTGTAGAGTAAGGGAAAACATGGTCTACTCTATGTTCATTTAAAGATCACATGAGGAGTCCTCTGAGGGCCAACAGATTAGAGTTATTATCACTGGAGTTCTATAGTTTAGTGCTCATTAAAGTTCATAAAAGCAGGATTTTGAGGGGTGGCATGGGGGACAAGTTGGGTTATAAAGTAAGCTGCATATAAAGGTTCATACTGTTGATGAAAAGCATTTGTCCTTACTGAAACGTAAGGACAATTTCAATTTTTTGAAAATTGCTCAAGAAAACTTGTCACCTTTGGTCCAGACAGGGCTTGTCAATTCCATGTGTTCTTCCGTGACGTTTGTCAAACAGACAATACTTTTGGCATGTGATGTATTTATTTCTGGTTTGTAAAAACAAGACTGAATGGGGAAAAACAATTTGACAATTTGAAAAGCTCCTTTTGCACACTTTTTATTTTGAAAGTATAAGGGGATTTACTTTTTTTCTTTGCAAATGCTTTACAAGACATTTGTAAGAAGAAAAACATTTAGATCAAAAAAGGGCTTTTGAGATGAGAGTTTACTTTTTCACAGTATTAAATTTTAAAGGGTATCATTACTCATGGTATATTTTGTGGTGACGTTTTTTATGAACACTGGAAGATTGCAAGCATAAACACATACATAATTTTAAATCAGTGTATGATATGAAGTTTTTCACCTTGAGCTCTCCCCCTCACCCATTTGCCTATGGCTTAATCAAGGGGAAAACTTTAGTGAAGGTAAATATTAAATATGTAATTTTCATCTTTACGTTGGACAGAATATAGGAATGTAATAATCTATATTCTGTCACTCTGAATTTTCTTTCACATAATTGATAGTCTTCTCAGTTATAGATACCACACTCTGTACAGTTTGTGTTGGAACAAAGGGAATTAACATTGATTGTATTCAGGCACTGGGCTTGGTGAATTATGTACTTTTGTATTTAATCCTCATAGCTACCCTGTGCCTAAGATAACATTATCCCTGTTGTACAGTATTCTTCAGTATCTTTCCTGAGGAGGTGATATAGCTGGTAAATTGAAGAGCTAGAACTTATGTGTGTCTGATTCTAGAATGTGTTTTTTCTACTATGCTCTGCATAAGTGTATGTGCTGACTGATACAAATTTTATGAAAGTGGAAATTTTTGTCACAAAGAGACCTTTCAATTCTGTTGCTAATCTTGAAAGCTTTCAGTGTTCTTGGCTGAAGATAATCTTAAGTTTTTTCCCCCCAGATGTCTTCATTTTCTAGCCAGAGGTAACATTTTAGCAGGTCCGCTGATTAGTAAGATTTCCTAGTAGCCGAAGTGACCTATCTGAAAGATAGTGTTCACTATCTTTGTCTCCAGTTTCAGCATGCCCAATGTACTTTAAATGTTTTGTTTATTCTGATCCTGAATAGTTTTTCAAATAATATTATTAAAATAAAATACCAACTATTTATAGGGGTTTGAATTTGCTTTATCATAGCTTGGAGGTATACTAGTACATACACCGACCTGCAAGTGGAGTACTTGATAACAGATACTGTTTTTCTTCTCTTTCATTTAGTGCAGAAGTTTTGGACCTAGTGTGTGGTTTACAGAAAACACAGTAGCTATTCTGGGATCCAGCATAATCTTCTGTGGGGCTAGGGAGTAAAAGACCTTCGAGATTCCAAGCAGTATCTTAGATGAAGTGAAACAGCAGGAACATCTTGCTAGTGCCACGGCCATTGGTTACTTTTATCCCCCATTGGTCTCTGCTCTTGCATCTTTGATGTTCTGCTGAGCTTGCCGTCCCAGTCATTATCTCTGTTTAAGAGAGTTCAACTGGAAGAGTAGCTGCTAAAATTTTTTTAAAGGGATGCTAGCTGGCACTCATCCTTTGCGGGTCCTTTGATTAGATTTACTTGTCAAATTAATTATCCCTGGCTGGAATTTCAGGAGAAGTTATGGAAGTTGGGATTTGCTGCTCCATCTTTTAAGAAGTAAATTGGAGGTCTTTAGTTAAATAGCCCTCTCTCAGAAACATGGGCATTAGAGGCAGAGGGAAAAGAAGTCCTGTGTTCCTCAGGATGTGTCTGCGTGTTCGTGATATATGAAGTTTGGAGCTTTGCTTGAAATAAAACCTTGGAATCCTGATGGGCAATATTTGGTCTGAATGAGCAAGATTTTCATTAGAGGCAGACTCCCAAGAAAGAGTTAAATACACTTCCTTATTTGTGAAGGTAATTACTCATTGTATTTGGGCTATTGGAGTGAAAAAATCGACAAATGATAATGTGAGTACTCTTCAAGTAAATAAAGCCTTTCTGAAATGATTTATATTGCCTCTATATAAATAAAAGACACCAGGAAATTGTCTCCAATGTTTTTAGAAGCTTATTTTCATACCTTCTGCATAATAAACCTCATGGCCACCAATATTCATTTGTCCAAGAGTGAAATGGAGCTGATGAAATATTTGGAACTGTCAAAATGAATTAATCCTAAATACTTAAGAATATTTATTATAGTTTAATTCATTGGTAGGTCTATTAATTTGTTCAATCCTGCAACATCCCACTTCCTTCCTGCTTCAAATTTCTCTTCTTACTTTCCTTCCTCTCTTTCTGACTGTTACTGCTGGTGCATGGAGCCTTCCTATAGTTCTCAGTTGACACAATGAAGTCTTTGGCAGAGTGGATATTGACAAGGAGGGCAACAAAACTTAAAGTCCTCTTCCCTTCGATTCACTCTGCTCGAGGAGTTCGAGATCTGGACAAGACCCCATAACCCACTTTGTTATTTTTTTAACTTATTGATGAGAGACAGGAGAGAGAAACATTGACTTGCCGCTCCACCTATTTCTGCTTTCATCGGTTGACTCTTATATATGCCCCGACTGGGGATCGAACCCACAACCTTGGTGTATTGGGACAACCCTCTAAACAACTGACCTCCCTGGCCATGTTTCCATTTTTTCTTGAAAGGAGAAAGAGTGGCCAGAGTGAGGGAGGAAGGGCCTTGATACTGCCACGGTTTCTCTTTTTCTTTTCCTTCCCTCTCCTAAGTGTTAAAGAGGAAAGTTTGTAAAAGCCCATCTGCTCCAGGAGCAGGCACTGTTCTCTTGTCCTCTTTTGCAGCCCACCCCAAACCCCACACTTTTGACTTGTTCCTTTTAGCTGCTATCCCACCCTTCAGCCCTCTCTCCCAAGTAGGTCTTGCCTTCCTTATCCCAGGATCTCCTCCCAATGCAGCACTTTTTGTCCTAACCCTGAGGTCTAATGCCCTGCCAATCAACCTCCTTCATGCCTTTCCTTGTGCTCTGCTTTGATCATGGAAGCCTGGGCCTTTAGTCCTAGGGGAGTCCAGACTCCCAGTTGGGGGAGGGAAAAATTCTACTTCCAGGACTGAGTGGGGCAGGGGTAGTTGCTTTTATTCAAAGTTAAATGCTAAATGGGTTTTCCTATAGGTTCGGTAATTTATTATACTTCTGTAACCTTATGGGTGTTTAAGTTTTTGTGGGTTGGCTTGGAAACCTGGCACATAGACCTTTGTTTCCTGGGAAAGAAAGTTCTGAGGTTCAAAGAGATGATTTAAAAAGCCAGCTTGTGCTCCAGAAGTTGGGGGTTGCATGCTTTTTGTTAATTACTCGGTGGGATGGTAGGGAGCACACCTTTAGTTCACCAAAATTAGATGTCTTCTGTGGATCAGATGGTTCTTCTGGGAGATAAACTGATAGCTTTTTTAGATTGTCAGTGGAGAATTTCTGAACTCTTCTAAGAATTCAGGCACATGTTTTGAGTTCAGACCATCCCAAGTTAATGTGTGTCATTAAAGCAGATGATAGTGTTGTAGAAAGAACATTTTTTCTTTGTCATAAAGGAATATCTTGTTCCCACTATATCTTGCTGCTGTTTTGAAACTTTTCAAGGGTACTGGAATTCTTAGTTATTTTACCCTAGATTACTGAGCGGTAAACATGGACAGTGTGTTTTACCTGAAGATTTTAAAGTAAACTTTTATTTGTTTGTTGTTGAAGTTAGATGCAGTTACCTCTGTTTGTAGTGTTCAATTAAGTGAAGGATTTCAAGGTGATAAAAGCAAAGCAAAATATATTTTAAATTTATTCTCCATAAATGTGTTCAGTTTTAGCTTGGTTGCAGGACATATTACTAATAAAAGGCAAGATGAGGTTCTTCATTGGCTGGGAGGAGGTGTCTCCAAACCACTCTTGTTTTTATTTATTTTTTTAAAATATTTTATTGGTTTTTTACAGAGAGAAAGGGAGAGGGATAGAGAGTTAGAAACATCAATGAGAGAGAAACATCAATCAGCTGCCTCCTGCACACCCCCCACTGGGGATGTGCCCGCAACCAAGGTACATGCCCTTGACCGGAATCGAACCTGGGACCCTTTAGTCCGCAGGCCAACGCTCTATCCACTGAGCCAAACCGGTTAGGGCCACTCTTGTTTTTAAAATGAATTTGAGTCAGCTTCCTTTATTTTGAGAGTTTACCAAATTATTTAATTACACATACAGTGCAATGGTTAAAAAGCATGATCTCCAAGGGTAAAATGCTCAAATATCCAAATCTTACGTTTATCTTTTAAAATATGTTTTTATTTATCTCAAAGAAGAAGGGAGAGGGAGAGATAGAAACATCAGTGATGAGAGAGAATCAACTGCCTCCTGCACACCCCCCACTGGAGATTGAGCCCACAGCCCAGGCATGTGCCCTGAACTCCTGGTTCATAAGTTGATGCTCAACCACCAAGCCACACTGGCCGGGGCAAATCTTCCTTTTGACACTAACTAGCTCGGTGATCTTGGGCAAGTTGCTCAATCTCCGACCTGTTTCCTCACTTTTGAAATTGTGATAATGTAATACCTACTTCATAGGATTTTTGTGAGGATTAAAGGAGCCAGAGGATGTATAATATTTAGAACATGCCAAGCAAAGGTAAATATGCTCAGAGTTAGTTCTTTTTGTTATTATTCCTTTGTCATCGTCATTATTGATGCTACTTTTTTACTTTGGATACCTTCGGAGATGACACCTCTTCTGTTCTGGGTGTGTGTGAAAGACATTTGTTTATTTGGTAGTAATTTCTAGATATAAAGCTTATTGGGGGTCCAGGCAGAGAAGTATATTAACTATTGGATACATCCAAAATTGGCCATAGTGAAGGAAATCCATAAAATATTCAGCCAATTTTTTTCCAGTAACACCATTCCTATTATGTTAGGTATAAGGAACTGTGCCACTTTGATTAACTGCAGTGTCTCTATTAAAATTTGTATATATTATGTTGGTATTTGGGAACTGTGTAGAGGGATCTTTAATTTCTAAATGGTCCAATTATAAGAATTTCTTTTTGGAAATCAATTCCGTTTTCCCATAGAAATAATGTCACATGTGGCCTTCAGATTCCCAGGCCAACCCAACGTGTCTGAACTTGAAAACTGATAATACCATAAAAACTAGCTTCTGTGTATAATAGTGTCTCAATAAGAAGAGCACTGAGTGCATCAAGTACTAAAAGATTATGAACACAATGTGGTGGAGTCACATTCCTTCACAATCCTAGCAAGGACTCCCAGGCTTTGGGCAGAGGAATTTCTTCCCTGATGGAGGCTGAGGACAGGGTGAGCAGTGTGACCTGGGTACTAGAAGGAAGGAGCGTTTTCTTGGTCTGGCTCCTCAGAAGGCTATATAGTATAGTGGTTGCTTTCAAATCTCTGTTCTATCACAGAACTTCTCATCTGTAAAATTTAGTTGTAAGTAATGCCTACCTTACAGGGTTCTTGGGAGGGTTAAATGTGTTTATATAAAGCACTTTTAAAAGCACCTGGCCCATAGGTGAGTGCATAGGAAATGTTATATGTTTACTAAATTTTACTGTTCTAATAGAAATAAGCTTCTTTGGAATAATTTTAGATTGGCAGAAAAGTTGCAAAAATACTACAGAGTTTCCATATATCCTTCACCCAGATATACATAGCTGTGGTACATTTGTCACTAACATTGGTACTTTACTATTAGCTAAACTGCAATTTTATTCAATTTCACCAGTTTTTCTACTAATACCCTTTTTCTGTTCTAGGATCTGATCCAGGATACCATGTTATATTTAGTTTTTAAGTTACTGGTGTGTTTTTTTTTAAGGAGAACAAAATTTTAAGTGTTTTTTATTGATTTCAGAGAGAGGAAGGGAGAGGAAGAGAGAGAATCATTGATTGGCTACCTCCTACAAGCCCCCTACTGGGCATCGAGCCTGCAACCCTGGTGTGTGCCCTGACCAGGAATCGAACCGTGACCTGGTTCATAGGTCAACACTCAACCACTGGGTCACACCGGCCGGGCTT
>NW_005371386.1:596060-606720 GCF_000412655.1 Myotis brandtii | reverse complement strand
AGAGAGAGAAATATCAGTGATGAGAGAGAATCATTGAATGTCTCCTCCTGCAAGCCCCCTACTGGGGATGGAGCCAGTGACCTGGGCATGTGCCCTTGACCGGAATTGAACCCAAAACCCTTCAGTCCGCAGGCCGATGTTCTATCCACTGAGCCAAACTGGCTAGGGCTTAAGTTACTTTTAATTGTCATTGAGACCTCCAGTTCTTTAGTAAATAAATTTCTGTGGCCATAAACACATTTTCTGATTTAAGTTTTCTGCAGGTCCTTGAAAGACCAGGTGTTTCCCCTGGGAATGACAAGTCCAGGGATTCATCTTGGCACTGAACTTTATAGTTTGAAATAAAAGGAGAGAGTCCAATGATAGAGGAAAGACTGGTATGGGGATTGAGTGGAAACAAAAGCATTTTTATAATTTAAAAATGTTTTTACAGAACTAAATTGGGTTGTTTCACATACTGTTCACTTATGATGGATTTAGCTACAAAATGATGTCATTCTTTTAAAAATGTTAAAATTAGTAGAACGCATACTTCATACTATATTGGAGATAGAAGCTAATTGGAATGAATTGGATAAATTGTTTTTTAGTACTTACAATTATGGTTGATTTAATAAGAAATTAATATTGTTAGTATATACAATAAGTTATTGTCCCTAATTAGTGTATTTGTTTGTTTATATGTACTGGTTGGTTTGTGGTCATGATTGATTTTTTTAAAGTATTTTTCAAGGATACTATATACTATATGTGCCATTGTCATTCTAAATTAGCACAAATGCCTAAATTTTATGTCGAAGTTGTCATTTAGTGTAAACAGAAATTTATCAGTTAGGTTGCACATCATGAACTTTACTTAAAAAAAAAAAACCTTATCTTTTCTGCCCCAGAAATAGCTTTTGGCAATTAGTCATGGATGGCAAAGATACTAATTTTGAGTTGGTAATATTTGGATGAAAATGTTTTCATTGAATAGGAGCACTGCCAGTAAACTAACTCTCTTGGTGGGTGGAAATCCCCTAGAACTTCCAGAAAATTAGTAGAGGGGTGAAGTTAAATAATTTCAGTTGTTTCTACTTATCAAGAGCTGCTTATGACCTTGGACAAATCACTAAACTGCAAAGGACCTTGGTTTCTTCATTAGTAAAATTAGGAGATTTAACTAGATATGTTATTCTATAAGTTCAGTTCTGAGATTTGAAAGACCCTCATATTTAATAAAAATCTATAAGACCAAGTTGCTTGTCTTAGACCTTTATAAATCAACACTAGTCACTAAAGGTAAATATGAATCAATTTATTTGGAGCGGGTAATCTCTTACAAACTAATGTTTGAGAGTCACTAGTTGGTTTGATACTTGTGAATATTTTTTGGTAATTAGCATGTTGTATAAAACTGCTTTTTAAGTTTTTGTTAGTTGATTTCTATGCTTTGACCTGAGCAGTGTAAAATTCAAACCTTTTGCTCTCATATCCCCTAACCAATTTTTAAAAAATAGGTACTCCTTCATACTTAAAAGAATTTACTGAAGCCTAATATATATGCAGAGAGTGCAGATCAATAATGAACAGTTTGGTGAGTTTTCACCAACTGAGCACACTGTGTACCAGCACCCACATCAAGAAAGTGAACATTACCAGCCACTTAGAAGATCCTTTGTTTGCTCTTCTGGTCACTTACTACCCTGACTTTTAACATCACAGATTTGTTTTGCCTACTTTTGTACTTTATACAAATGCAATCCTACTGTACTCCCTTGTGCAGCATTATGAATATGAGATTTATCTATATTGTGTGTAGTTGTAGATCAGGGATTGGGAACGTCCGGCCTGCGGGCCATATAAGGCCTGCGAAATCATTTGGTCTGGTCCTACCAAGGACTCGAAATTCAATAAATCTAGGAGCTTTTTTAAAAGATTTTATTGAAAGTTTTACATATGTCAAGGAGCTTCTTTCATAGCAACATAAATTTATATTAAGTGAATCATAAATATCCAAATGGCCCTTGGCAGAAAAAAGTTTCCCTACCCCTGTTGTAGACTATTCCTTCTCATTACTATATATTCTATTGTGAATATATCACTATATATCATTCTGTTGTTGATGGATATGTAGGTAGGTCTCAGTTTTTGGAGAATATCTTTGTGACCTTGGGGTAGGCAAAGATTTCTTAAACAGGACTTTTTAATTTTAATGTGTTCTAGAGTTTTAAGTAGAGAAAGAATGGGAGAACTGGTTTATTTTAATAGCATCTGCAGTTTTTTAAATGTTAATATATAGTAAAATCTTTTACTCTGTAAATCTCAGAGAAAGGGTCAATATTTATAACTAAATCTAGGTAACAAGGTTTGTGATTTAAGAACTATTTTGGGTAGAATTCCTTCAAAAGTGTCAGGTAGTTCCTTGCCTATTTTGACTAGTACTTCTAATAGTGACTAGAAGTGATAATGGAGGGTACCATTGTCTGTTCCCTTAATCAAAGGGAAAACTGACCATTTGTCCACTAAATATGATATTTGCTTTAAATTTTTCCTAGTTACTCTATTAGCTTACGGAAATTTCAATCTGTTAATGACTTGGTAAGAGCTTATATCATGAATAATATTGGATTTTATCAATTGCTTTTCCTACTCTTGCTCCTTGAATTAAAGTATATTGATTGATATCCTAATGTTAAATCAACTTTGCATTCCAGGAATAAATCCAGTTTGGTTATTACCACATTTTTTCTTTTTATTTGCTTAGAAATTTTGGATCTTTGTTCTTGAGTGAGATTGGCCTTTATTTTGTTTTGGTTTTTTTGTACTGTCCTAGTCAGGTTTAGGTGACCTTGTAAAATGAGTTAGGAATATACCTGTTATTTCTTGTTATTTTTTAGATAACACATATAATAGAGATCATATGGTATTTGTCTTTCTGTCTTTTTTTAACTTAGCATAATGCTCTCTAAGTGCATCCATGTAGTCACAAGTGGCAAGATTTCATTATTTTTTATGGCTGAATATTCCCTTGTATATGTATACTACATTTTCTTTATCCATTCATCCATTGATGGATTCTTAGGTTGTTTCCATAATTTGCCTATTGTAAATAATGCTGCAATGAACATGGGTGTGTATATATCTTTATGAATTAGTGGTTTCATTTTCTTTGGATAAATACCCAGAAGTTGAATTGCTGCATCATATAGTAGTTCTATTTTTAATTTTTGAAGAACTTCCATACTGTTTTCCATAGTGGCTGCAATAATTTATATTCCCACCAACAGTACACAAGGCTCCCTTTTCTTCATATCCTCGCCAACACTTGTAATGCTGGCCTTGTAAAATGAGTTTAGAAGTCTTCTCTAAAGGATTGGTATTGGTCATTCTTTCTCCTAGTAGTCAGTCTGTTCAGATTTTTTATTTCTTCAATATTCATACTTGGTGGGTTGTATGTTTCTAGAAATTGACATATAATTGTTCATGTAGTGTCATGATTCATTGTATTCTCATGATTCTTTATATTTTTGTGATATCTTTATAATGCCTCCTGTTTTTAGTTTGTTAATCCTCACCCAAGGACATTTTTTCCTTTGATTTTTAGAGAGAATAGAAGGGGGGTAGGAGAGAGAGAGAAACATCAATGTGTGAGAGGGAGGCAATTGATTGGTTGTCTCCCTCATGAGCCTGGGATCGAGTCTGCAACCGAGGTATGTGACCCTGACCGGAATCGAACCCAGGACCCTTCAGTCCGCGGGCTGATGCTCTATCCACCAAGCCAAACCAGCTAGGGTTCCTGTTTTATTTATGATTTTATTTATTGGAGTCCTCTTTTTTTTTCTTGTTGAGTCTAAAGGTTTGTCTATTATGTTTATCCTTTCAAAGAAACAGCTCTTAGTGTCATTGCCCTTTTCTGTTGTCTTTTTCATCTCTATTTTATTTATTTCCTTTCTGGTTTTTGTTATTTCCTTCCTTCTACTCATTTTGGGCTTTGTTCTTTTTTCTAGTTCCTTGAGGTTTAATGTTTTGTTGTTTGAAACGGTTCTTGTTTATTGAGGTAGGCATTTATTGCTATGAACTTTCCTCTTAGATTTGCTGAATATATAAATTTTGGTATGGTGTATTTTCACTTGTCTTAAGGTTTTTTTTAATTGTCTTTTGATTTCTTCATTGACTCATTAGTTGTTCAGTAGCATGTTCTTTAATCTCCACATATCTGTGCATTTTCCAGTTTGCTTTTTGTAATTGATGTCTAGTTTTATATAATTGTGGTCAGAAAAGATGCTTGATGTTTTTGGTTTTTTTAACAACTGTTTGATAAATTACATGTTTATAAAAATTTGGCCATTATATATTTTGGATATTAACCATGTATCAGAGCTGTTGTTTGCAATCTTCTCCCATTTGATTGGTTGCCTTTTGTTTTGGTTTCTTTTTTGCTGTGCAGAAGCTTTTTAGTTTGATATACTCCCATTCACTTATTTTTGCCTTTACTTCCCTTGCCTTTGTGGTCAAATTCATAAAATCCTTTCTAAGAACAAGGTCCATAAGTTTAGTTTAGTACCTATGTTTTCTTCTGTGTAATTTGTTGTTTCAGATCTTATATTTAGGTCTTCAATCCATTTTGAGTTAATTTTTGTATATGAAGACAAACAGTATATTTTATTCTTTTGCATTTGACCTTCCAATTTTTCCAGCACCATTTATTAAAGAGGCTCCTTTATCAAAAATTATTTGCCCATATAAATGTGGATTTATTTCTGGGATTTTATTTATTCATTCATCAGTTGATGGGCATTTGGGGTTGTTTTCACTTTTTGACTATTACAAATAATGCTGCCATGAACATTCATATACAAATTTTTGTGCAGACATATGTTTTTATTACTCATGGATCTTTTTCATTCTTGATGCTGGGCACATGTATCTTTTTCCTCTCCTTTAAAAGATAATCTTACTAGAGGTTTAGCAATTACAGAAATTTTTCTAAAGAACCAATTGTATGGGTGTTCTTCTGTTTTGTTTTTTTAATATCTGCTTTTAAGTTATTTCCTTTTATTTATTTATAACTTCTTAACAGGGGTAGTTAGGTACTAATTTGCCCCCTTATTTCCTTCCCAACATGCATATAAAACCACACCTTTCAGTTTGAAGCATTGCTTTACCAGCATCCCTTAACTTAAAAATACTTTTTAATGTTTTTATTACTTTTGAGAGAGAGAGAAAGACATCAATTGCTGCCTCTTGCATGCCCCCCCCCCCCCCCCCCCCCCCCCCCCCCCCCCCCCCCCCCCCCCCCCCCCCCCCCCCCCCCCCCCCCCCCCCCCACCCACACACACCCTGGGGATCAAACCAGTGACCTCTGAATGCATGGGACTGCATGGGACAATGCTCAACCAACCAAGCCACAGAAGCTGGGCAGCATCCCATAATTTTTGATATGTAATATTTTCATTATTAATTTTACATTTTCTTATTTTCATTGTAATTTTTTCTTTGATCAATGAGTTATTTAAAAATGTATTTTTTTATTTCCAGTAATATGAGAATTTTCTAACTCTGCATATTTGGTAATGGTTTCCGGTTTTATCACAACTTCCTTAGAGAACTTTCTTTGCGTGATTTCAAGAAGTTTTAAAACTTCTTGAGATTTACTTTTATGGCTTAGCATGTGGTCAGTTTTTTTGTAAATATGTTAAGTGCTTGAAAAGCATATATTCTGCAGCTCTTGGATGTAGTGTTATATATTGGTAATTGTGTGTATTTGTGTCCTAACTGATTATTTTGTCTGCTTATTCTTTCAACTACTGAGAGATATCTTAAAATCAGCCACAATGATACTGATGTTTGTCTATTTCTCCTAGTAGTTCTGTCAACTTTTGCTGTATATATAATTTGAGGCCATGCTATCAAGTGCATGCAAATTTAGTTAATTATAGTGTTCTGGTGACGTAAACATTTTATTATTCTTAATGTGACTCCTTTAACTCTAGTGATGCTTTTCTATTTTGTCTGAAAATAATTTAGCTATACTATCTTTATTTTGGCTAATGTTTACATGATGTATTTTTCTATCCTTTTACTTTTAACTTTTAACCTTTCTGTATTATGTTTTACATGAGCCTCTAGAAAGCAACATATATTTGTAGATATTTAAAAATCTAGTCTGATAATCTTTTTCTTTTTTGGAACATTTAATTCATTTATATTTAATGTAACTACTAATATTATATACAGCATCACGTTGTTGCCCCTTCCATTCTGTATTTCTTTTTCTCTTCCTTTCATTTGAATGATTATTCTATGTCAGTTTTTCCTTTATTGGTTCAGATAGCACATATCCATTTTAATTCTTTTTGTGATTACCTTCACTTACCAGAGTCTAGTGTTGATACTTTTACCTTTCTCCTGGTTGGAGCAAGAACATTAAAAATACCTTAATTCCATTTACTTACTTCCTGACATACTTGCTATTGTGCTGTAATTTAATTTTCTATATGTATGTATATGTGTATGTAGAGATGTGTGTATATATGTTCAAAAGCTATACAGATTTAATGTATATAACTTAATAATACACATTTTAATTCCCTTAAGACATTATCATTTTACACAGTCAGTGTCCCATTAGATTTTTTACATGTTTACTTCTGCATCTGTAACTTTTCATTTTGGGCCAGTTTTCTGTTGCTTTATGATTTCTTAATAGGGGTATGCTGGATGTGAGCTCTGCTTTTATTTGTCTGAGAATATTTCATTTTCATTCTTGATGGATATTTTCTCTGCAGTACAATACAAGGTTGGCAGTTGTTTTTCTTTCTGCTTCTTCAAGATACCATTACAGTCTTTCAGCTTCCATTTTTTGTTGTTGAGAATTAAGCTATCCATCTGTTGCTTTGAAAGTAATTTTTTCTACCCTCGGGGTGCTTTTAAGTTTTTCTTTGTCGATTTTCGTTTAGGAATTCATTTAGATCCTTAAATTTGTTGTTTGACATCTTTCATTGTTTTTGGAAAATTTCAGCCATTCACATAATGTTTCTGTCTCTCTCTTCCTTCTGGGATTCCAATTAACTGAGTTGGATGTTAGACCTCCTCGCTGTATCCTCATGTTTCTTACCCTCTCTTCATTCTGAGCTTTTCCCCCTGACCTATCTTCTGATTCACTGTCTCAACTGTGTCCATTGGCTGTTAACCTGTTCACTGAATTCTTATTTTCAGTTTTTGTATTTTACAGTTAAAAATTACTTTTTGCTCCTTTTAGAAGTCTGCTGTGTCACTTTTTATCGTTTCCATTTAATTACTGAGATCAAGTTTGGTTTTCACCTCCTTGAACATAGTAAACATAATTTAAAATCTATGCTTGATAATTCTAATATTTGGAGTGCCTGTCTCTTTTTGTTGTTTCTACAGCTTTTAATCTTGTCCTCTTGTCTCCTCATATGCCTGATTATCTTTAATTGTGTGCTGAAAATTTTGTTTAAAAAATCATCTGAGATCAAGAATGTCTTCCAGAAAGGAATTTTTTTTTTGTGGCATCTCCTTGAGGGAATCCAAGATTACTTAGTCTGATCTCCACTTTTGAGATTTTTCAGGGCCAATCAGATGACTCAAGACCAATTTGCATTCAGTGTATGTTCTGGTTCACCCCTATTTCTAAGGTGCAGCCCTTCAGGTTCCTAACCTGACGGTAGGGGAAGAGGGTTTTCCTTTTGTCCCTCTGCCTATCAGGCTGTCAGATACAGTTTAACCTCTAGTTTCTTCTGGAATGCTTGGCTCACCTCTTTGAATTCCAGTCCTTTAATGGCTATGGTGCAGTTTTGTAATCAAACCTATTAAAATTTAATACCTAGAACATCAAGGGGAGCCGTGGGGACCCCTAATGGTTTGCCAGAGATGCAACTAAAGTTCCTCTTCCTAGCTTTCTCTAAAGCCAAAACCTCAGAAAAGCTTTAGCCATCCACTCTGTTGTTGCCAGCTCTGCCTTAGGTACTAGAGGTGACTGACTGGGAAGTGGAGCAGGGTGATTCAGGCAGATGAATTTTCTGTTAGTATTTAGGAACAGAAACTTCATTTGCTGAAATTTCAGGTAGTAAAGATGTATAAATGGCTACATTCTTTTTTGTGACCTTGTGTTCATGCTGTCTTCCTTAAACCTTTCACAGTTTGAATTTTACCTCTTTGGTCTTTTTTCTTTTTAGGACAGTGTCTTCAGCCTTTTCTTCAAGATTTTTTATCATGAATTATCACATGTCAATCTGGACAACTTACCATAGTTAAAGTTTCACCAGTTGAAAAATTGGAGGTAAGGAGTGTATATTTGTGTCCGTGTATTCCTGTAATATATTAAAAACTTTTTTGAAAACTAATCCATGTTATTGATATTACCTCACTCCCTTATCCCCATCCCTTTTATGCATTTAAGAGCAGGGAAAAGATGTTCAGGTGATTTCACGTGTTTAGATTTAGGTCCTAAATCAGGACTCTAAGCAAGTTTTTTGTACAATTAATTTGTTACTAGAAAGCTCAGCAGCAAATGGAAGGGTAACTCAGGAGTTGATTTTGAATAAAGGATGCTAATCAATCCTAGCTAGGTCCCAGATCCCCAGTGGGTGGAGCTGGTGGAGCTTAAAAGACTTGTCCCATGGAGTAACTGGGTGTGCAAGCAAATGCTGGTCTTCCAGCTTCCTAGTTTTTATTGTAATTTTTCTTATTCTTAGATATGTGTTCAATAACTGAGTTGTATCAATGATAAATATGGTATTATGAACAAATCAGGGTATAATTTTTTTAATGTAGCATAATTCTTTCTTTGAGCCAAGAAAAGCCATTTAACAATATCAGCTTTGATTTTTAGATAGCTTGTTTTGCCACCTTATAAAGATGTTACCACTCTTTTTAACAGCTGTTTCCTAGTGTAAAAACATGTGGGTGTGTGTTTTAACGTAAACACTGGACAAGATGTTATGAGGCCTGTTTTATAATCTTGGCTTTTAAGCAAATTTTTAAATCCCTCTAGCCTTCAGTTACCTTCTGAGTAAAACAAAGTTGAGTTCGGAGAAAGCCTTGGCACTATTGACATTTGGGCCAGATAATTTGTTGTTAGGAGCTTCTTGTGCAGTGTAGGATATTTAGCATTGTCCTTGGCCTCTGCCCACTAAATGCCAATAGTGCCCCTCCCCAGTAATGACAACCAAAAATGCCACCAGACATTGATAAATGTGCCTTGCAGGACAGAGTCAACCCCAGTTCAGAACCACTGAATTAGATGATGTTAGAGTTCCATTCAGCTTTATAATTTTACTAAAGTCCCGGTGCACGAATTTGTGCATGGGTGGGATCCCTTGGGGTGGCCTGCAGAGATTGGGCCCCAGCCCCCAGCCTCGCAGCCCCACAGTGCACCCCACCTTGGCCTGGCACCGCCCCCTCACCTGCTCCACCATCCTGCCTGTGGGGCGACCGATTGGGGCCGAGACCCACCCCACCCCCGGCTCCCTCAGCACCTAGGAGCTGGGCGGCAGCCCCACCCCCTGCTGCCGCTGCTGGTCACCATCTATGGAGTAATTGGGCCCCCGCTTGCACCCGCCTTGGCCTGGTGCCGCCCTCTTACCTGCTCCACCATCCCGCCACGGTCCCACTCTCCTTGGCGCCCATCAGAGCCGGCAGCGCCTCCACTGCCACCTGCTGCCAGTGCTGCATCACCGACGCCTGTCGTGTTCTGCGCCGCCCCCTGGTGGTCAATGCGTGTCATAGCGAGCGGTCGAACTCCAGGTCTCCCAGTCTGAACGATTGCCTGAGGGGACAATTTGCATATTAGGTTTTTATTATATGGGATACTTTTTATTTTTTAATTTTAGTTTTCTTTGCACCCCAGCTTAAATGTCATCTCTTCCATAAACCTTTCCTCAGTGCTCGTTTTCCTTGTCCTATCTTAATTGTTTCTTTTTCTGAAAATGTGTTATAGAACTAAACCCTACTCTATTATGAACAAGGGATTCAAGAGTATTGTCAGGCTAGACATTGTTAAATAAATGATTATCAGTGGCATTTTTTTAAAATATATTTTTATTGATTTCAGAGAGGAAGGGAGAGAGGGAGAGAGAGATAGAAACATCCATAATGAGAGAGAATCACGGATCGGCTGCCTCCTGCATGTCCCCACCTGGGGATCAAGCCTGCAACCCGGGAATGCGCCCCTGACCGGAATCAAACCTGTGACCCTTCAGTCCACAGACCAACGCTCTATCCGCTGAGCCAAACCAGCTAGAGCTCAGTGGCATTTTTGTAAATCTTTTATACCCTTACAGTAGGCCACAATTTGTGATCTTGAATCTCTAGGTTAGACTAATAACTCATTTTTTAAAATAATTTAGAAGGCAAGAACCTCAAATAGAATGTGAGGGAGCTGCACAAAACACAGCGAGGCGGGAAAAACCAAGATGGCGGCATAGGTAAACACCGGAAATTGCTGCCTTGCACAACCACTTCAAAAATACAACTAAAAACCAAAATGGACATCATCCAGAACCACAGGAAGGCTGGCTGAGTGGAAATTCTACAACTATAAGGAAAGAGAAAAGCACACTGAGACTCAGAGGAGGTGCGGAAGTAAAGTGCAGAGGTACGGAGGCGCACGTGGAAAGGGCTGGCAACTGAGGACGCGGTTGTCTTTTTCAATCGG
>NW_005371386.1:588840-593965 GCF_000412655.1 Myotis brandtii | reverse complement strand
GGTATGGGCAGAGGGTGGGGTGGGAACCGTGTGGAGGGGAGCTATGGGGGGGAAAAAAAGGAACAACTGTAATAATCTGAACAATAAAGATTTAATTTAATAAAAACACACAGCGAGGCTGCATTTGGAAAATGTCATATAAAATTTTATAACAGCCCAGCCAGTGTGGCTCAGTGGTTGAGGGTCAACCTGTGAATCAGGAGATCATGGTTCGATTCCCGGTCAGGGCACATGCCCAGGTTGCCAGCTCGATCCCCAGTAGGGAGGAGTCAGCCAATCAATGGTTCTTTCTCATCATTGATGTTTCCAGCTCTCTCTCCTTCTCCCCCTTCCTCTCTAAAATCAATAAAAATAAATTTTAAAAACATTTTATAACAGAATTGTTTCAACTTTCATATCCAGAAGTTTCTCAAATAATTCCATTTTGTTCATTCAAAACTGCTATCCAGATAAAAGTAAAAAGAAAAGGTGCTAAATATTTTTCTTACAAAACCTAGAATACCTTACCATATTCTAAGTCAATATTTTGCAAAGCAACCCACAGCAATAAATACATTATAATCATGATCTAGAACATATACATCCCTTAGACAATTTTTTTTGAATCAGTATTTACCATCACTATGTGTGAAACACTGTAATATTTTCTGTTATATTTATTATTTTAAAAAAATACTTGTCATCACCCTATAAATTTATTATATAATTTATTAAGAGGTCACAACCCACCATTTGAAAACTACTGTTCTAAGTAATCTCTTTATTTAAGTAATAAAATGTGGAGATGATCTGCTTCTGGCATATGTTTCCAACAGGCTGACTTGTCTTTTTTTTTAAATAATATCATTTAATAATTGACCCGACAACCAGAACAAATTAGTTTTTCAATTATTTAAAAGTCCTACAAAATATTTAATGTGGACAAGGCACTATAGCTGAAAGAGCATGTTTGGTTTTTATTCTCAAGATTTATAGTGATAAAATCTAGAGGAGAATTAAAAATTAATAAACAGTATTTTAAGTGATGAAAGTGATAACAACACACCGTGACTTTTAATAGGCATTTAGGAAAGGTAGAAAGATTGAGGATTTGATGGTAGAAGGTTAACATGAATGTGGGGTGGATTTTGCATTGTCATGTGTTAGAAGATTGGAAAAAGCAATTACATATGCTAGAAGACAGCATTCATGTAGGTCAGGGGTCCTCAAACTTTTTAAACAGGGGGCCAGTTCACTGTCCCTCAGACCGTTGAAGAGCCGGACTATAGTTAAAAAAAAACTATGAACAAATTCCTATGCACACTGCACATATCTTATTTTGAAGTAAAAAAACAAAATGGGAACAAATACAATATTTGTATTTGCATGTGGCCCGCGGGCTGTAGTTTGAGGACCCCTGATGTAGGTGCACAGTACTTCTTGCTCATGCTTGAAGTTCACTTATTGGGTAATGTTTAAGATAAATTAACAGAAATTAAGATTAAAAGTATAGTAAAGTGCTGAAATTATACAGTATAAACAAAATATGTTATTTTAGCTCTACTGTGGTTATAAAATGAGGTGGAGTCAGGAGATTAATTAGAAACTTGTGTGCATCATGGCTCTGCTATAAGCCAATATTTGCCCTAAAATGATAAAGTTAACATTGAATTACTAGGTTTCCTGGAATGAAGATAGTTTCTAAATGATGGGGAGAGAGAAGGCTCACTTGTCAAAATAACCCAATAAAGGTGCTACTATTCTATATATAATTGTTCTTCATAGAACAAAAATGGATTATATAATAGTATTTTTAGAAAAGTTATATGCTATTTTAGCTATGCAATAGAAAATGTTGTAGTTGCTTGATAGGCCCAGGCTCATCCTTTCTTCTCTAAAAAGAATTGGGGTGCTTAGGATGGTAAGCACAACCAGATGTGCTGCAAAAGCCTTAAGAAAATGAGCGGTGGACTATCTTTTTGTCTTTTAACTGCTGCTGTAGAAGATATTTGTGACCTAAAGGAAAAGAAGATTCAGCTTGTGATGATAATTGGGGAAGAACCACCTGCCCTAAAAGTGTGGTCTAGCCTTCTGTCTCCTGTTACTTTAAGGCACCAGAGGTTTATGAGTTTTTGTCATTCTTCCATGTTGAGTTTGGAAGTTAGCAGAAGGATAACTATCTCATTTTGTTAGACTTCCAGACTACTGAAAAGAAGGTGCTTTCAGAACTGGGGATGTGAATAAGACGCCTGTGCCAGGGCTCATGAACCACCTTAAGGTAATTAAAATATTTTTTACATAGATTTTATTTTTCAGAGCAGTTTTAATTTTACAGAAAAATTGAGAAGATAATACAGGGAGTTCACATATACCCTGCACCCCATTTCCTCTCTTATCAATAGCTTACATTAGCATGGTACATTTGTTAAAATTAATTGAACAGTATTGAAACATTGTTATTAATTAAAATTCATATTTTAGTTAATTCAGATTTCCTTCGTTTTTACCTAATGTGTTTTCTGTTTCTTGTTTCCTGAGACTCTTCTTAGCTGTGACCATTTCTCAGACTTCCCTTGTTTTGATGACCTTGTCAGGTTTTTTTTTGTTTTAATATGTGTATTTTAAATTTGTTCTATTAAATCTTTATTGTTGAAAGTATTACATATGTCACCATTTTCTCCCCATTGACCCCTTCTAGCCCACCCCTGCCCCCTGCCTTCACCACCCTATTGTCTGTGTCCATGGGTTATGCATATAATTGCATACAAGGTCTTTGATTGATCTTTTCCCACCCAGCCACCCCTTCCCTCTGAGATTCGACAGTCTATTCCATGCTTCTGGATCGATTTTGTTCATCAGTTTATTTTGTTCATTCAGTTTCACATATGAGTGAGATCTTGTGATACTTATTTTTCTCTAACTGGCTTATTTCGCTTAGCATAGTACTCTCCAGGTCCCTCCATGCTGTCTCAAAGGGTAAGAAATCCTTCTTTTTAACTGCTGTATAGTATTCCATGGTGTAAATATACCACACCTTTTTAATCCACTCATCTGCTGATGGACACTTAGGCTGTTTCCAAATCTTAGCTATTGTAAATTGTGCTGCTATGAACATAGGGGTGCATACATTCTTTCTGATTGCTGTTTTGGGTTTCTTAGTGATCCTAAAAGTGAGATCACTGGGTCAAATGGCAGTTCCATATTTAATTTTTTGAGGAAACTCCATACTGTTTTCCATAATGGCTGCACCTGTCTGCATTCCCACCAGCAGTGTACTAGGGTTCCCTATCCTCCACATCCTCGCCAGGACTCACCTCTGAGTCAAAACAGCTAGGGTTTGACAATGCTTTTGATGATTCTTTTAATGTGAATATTGTTTGGGTTCATGTATCTCTCTTTAGAATGTAAAAGAATATGAAATAGATGCAGCATTTATGTGACTGTTTGGATTCCACTGTAATGAAAATCATAGAGGTCGATAGTTTTATAAATTATTTAGAAGACTCATTTAGGGAAAATAACTTTCATGTTCATATCTTTCCCTTGTTATTTGGTAGCACCTTTATATATATACTAGAGGCCCAGCGTGCGATTGAAATCACATGAGGAGGCACCCCGCCTCCCGCCATGCGAGGAGGTGCCGCGGGAGTCAAGCCGGACCTGCATCGCAGGCAGCTGGGAGCCTAACTCGAGGAGTGCCGGGCTGCCGCGGGAGTCAGGCCTGACTGGCATCTCGGGTGGCCAGGACCCATACCTGAATTCCACCCCAGGCCACCCTGGCCCCCCTGCCTGTGTCCACTCTGGGCTGCTGGAGCCACCGCGCCAGCTCGGGGAGGACCCATGTGTCTGTCTCCATCTCCACTCCGGGCCTCACCTGTGTGCACAACCTCCTCCTGTCTGGTCGTGACCCATTACGGTGTCCTGGCCTAATTTGCATATTACCTCTTTATATGTATGGCCCAGTGCACAAATTCGTGCACATAGAAAGGGAATTAATTAGAAGAAATATTTTAATATCACTATTTGCCAAGTCCTGGGTTGGGTATCCGGCTCCCTCCTCCCTCCTGTCAGAGTCTGTGATGGCTCCCGCGGGGATGCTGCATCAAAGCCGGCGCCCCATGGGGCTGCGGGACTCCCCTGAGTCCCAGAGTCCCGCAGCCCCACAGGGCCGGAGCCCCAGGGGACATAGGGCTGGTGAGGGGGATGAGAGTGGTGGCCTGGCTCTAAGAAAACCACCCTGGGCATCCCTGGGTTACCTTGGGTTCCCTGTGAAAATGGCCAGAACCTCTGGGTTCCCCTGTGAAAAGGGCCAGAGGCGTCGGGGCTGAGTGCAGAGCCAGCAGCGGCAGTGGTGGAAGAAGCTGTCATGGTTGGCACTTTGCCTATCACGGTGGTGGGACTGCCGCAAAGAGCAGAACATGCCTTGGTGGGAATGTCTCTATCAAGCGAGCTGGGTAGGGGCTGTTTTAGAATGTGGCTGCCTGGCTACCAGGGTTCCACATTCTGTTTGGCTCCATTGTCAGGACGTGAGATCACTGCTCTTATCAGGAAATGAAATCACTGCTCTTGTGTGGGGAGAAGCTCAGGGTAAGGGACCAGGCACTGACCAGGGAGGTTTTCTGTCATGTTCATACCCCAGGTCAAGGCTGGGGGGAGGATGTGGAGTGTGGGCAGCTCCCACTACCCCAGGTTTATCCCGACACTGGAGCTGAATCTCATTTCCCCCGGGGGGAGGTGAAGTGGGGGTGGTGCCCTTTGCCCTGATGTTTAGCCTGTGGGGTGACTCCCCCAAGTACCACCCCATGGCCGGCGCCCTGCGGGACTCCCCCGATGCACCTTCTGGTCAACTTCCCTCCAGCGACCTCATGCACACAGCGTCAAGCCCAGCCCCACCCACCTGCATGTGCCCGCTATGTGCGCACAGCCATCTTGTGACAGCGTGATGGCGTGAGGACCACCTAGGCCAGTGGTCGGCAAACTCATTGGTCAACAGAGCCAAATATCAACAGTACAATGATTGAAATTTCTTTTGAGAGCCAAATTTTTTAAACTTAAACTATATAGGTAGGTACATTGTTTTTAACTTAATTAGGGTACTCCTAAGGCTTAGGAAGAGCCACACTCAAGGGGCCAAAGAGCCGCATGT
>NW_005371386.1:575569-588798 GCF_000412655.1 Myotis brandtii | reverse complement strand
ATACTTGTTTCAGATAGACGAGTGTGGATGGGAGAGTTGGAAGGGGTCGACCTCAGTGAACAACGTACCTCCCCTGCGCTGCATATCCCACGGCCTGCCTGCACCGTGTCTCCTGTCGCCCAACCGAACAACACCCCCCACTTCTTCTAATACCACTTCTTCAAAATAGACTCGCCCAGGCCGAAAACCGACTTCTGCGCATGGGCCACGAAGTTTCATTCACACTGTACGTGTGTGCCCGCACGTGGTATTTTGTGGAAGAACCACACTCAAGGGGCCAAAGAGCCGCATGCGGCTCGCGAGCCGCGGTTTGCCGACCACTGACCTAGGCTTTTATTAGTAAGATACTAGTGAGCCAGCACGCGAAATCATGTGAGACCCAGACCTGCAGGAAATCGTGCAAGACCCAGGGCCCCAGACCTGCCGTGCATCAGGACTCCCCCGAGTCCCGCCGCGCCGCGAGACCCAGAGTCAAGTCCCTGCCCACCCGTGCACCTCGCCATGCATGCAGCTCCGGCCACCCACGCGCGCCTCGCCGCGCATGCAGCCTCCTGGTGACCGGTCTTTGGTCGTTACGGCGTTAGGGCTACTGGGTTTTTTATACACACACACACACACACACACACACATACATACATACATACAAACAAACACACACACACACATACACATACATGAAAAATCCTTAAATTAGGACTCTTACCTCTTCCAGTAAAAGATTATTTGTTATGCCACAATATCAGCCATTTCTTGTTGTTGTTTACCTTGAAGAATTCACATTCTGGTACAAAAACTCTTTTGTTGTAAAGCAATTTGGGGGTTAAATTTTACACTGTCTTTAAGTGATGACATTAACAAAGTGTTACCATGTATCCATCAGTACAGGAGAATAAAGGCTAAAGCATAGGGGTCCTGCCCGAGCCGGCGCGGTGGCTCCAGCAGCCCAGAGTGGACACAGGCAGGGGGGCCAGGGTGGCCTGGGGTGGAATTCAGGTATGGGTCCTGGCCACCCGAGATGCCAGTCAGGCCTGACTCCCGGGGCAGCCCGGCACTCCGCGGGAGTCAGGCCTGACTCTTTGCTGCTTAACTGTATGATCCACAGGCAAATTATTTACCCTATCTATACCTCATATTACCTCATTTGTAAAATATGGATGGATATTACCTCTCCTATGGGATTATAGTAGGGATTAAATGAGATAAAGCATGTAGCACAGTACATAGTACATAGGCTCAATAAATATGATCTAAAATCAAAACATGCAAAGCAGCAAGAAAATGGATGAAAGTTCCAAAGATTTATACTAGTATATATCTCTTTGTTCAACAGCTATTATTTGGACCAGACCAATCAGGAAAATGATTAAAATTATTCTTTTTTAAAATATATTTTTATTGATTTCAGAGGGGAAGGAAGAGAATAGAGAGATAGAGACATCAATGATGAGAGAGAATCATTCCATTGACCTTGACCAGCTGCCTCCTGCATACCCCCCACTGGGGATTGAGCCTGCAACCTGGGCATGTGCCCTGGCCAGGTTCCGAACCGTGACCTCCTAGTTCAGTGGTCGGCAAACCGCGGCTCGCGAGCCACATGCGACTCTTTGGCCCCTTGAGTGTGGCTCTTCCACAAAATACCGGCTCTTCCACAAAATACCGACTTCTCGCATGGGCCACGAAGTTTCAATCGCACTGTACGTGCGCACCCGCACGTGGTATTTTGTAGAAGAGCTTCACTCAAGGGGCCAAAGAGCCGCACGTGGCTCACGAGCCATGGTTTGCCGACCACGGTGTTCATAGGTTGACGTTCAACCACTGAGCCACCGCAGCCTCGCGATTCTTTTCTTTTTTAATCTTGAAAGTCCTCTTAAGGCAAGGCTAACTCTTTTTCAAACCTGGGAAATGCTCACCTCATCAAACTTAGCATGGTAATAGTAGTTGTCAGCCTAGAATACTGTTGCTTTCCCTAGGCCCCACTTCGGGGTATTCCTGGGATTTTACAGGAGGGGCCAGGATGCTAAAGATCTTGTAACACATGGAACAGGCTTGCATGATGAAGAAGTGTGTTCCAGACTACCACATCAATAGCATACCATTAAGACACACTAGACTAGACTAATACAGTACTATCTATAAGCTTCTCTTTCGAACACGTTTCGGGTGTCACAGATCCAGTAAGTATGTCAATGAATAAAGCAAGGCCAGGCCTCAGTGTCTGGGACACTGTAGAAACTAGGCAAGATGGAGACTATATGTCCTTTCTAAACCAGGGAGTGACTGCTTAGCTTCAACCAGATGCTAGATCTGATTTTTCAGAGGAAAGCTAGATATTGAGATTTTTATGTAAAATTTCAATTTTAAAGTGTGGCTCAACTTTTTTTTTTAACTCTGACAAAGCAGATGGGTGGGCTGGATTCAGCTCACAGACCATTGGTTTGTAACCTGTAATGTAATTATTTTAGTAAGTTAGCTACAATTCTGGCACAGGTAAACAGTCAGGGCCATAACAGCACTGACCATATTTGCTGGGCTCAGAAAAGTTTGTGGAAAGAAAGCACTAGGTGTCAAGGTCATTTTCTAGAGTTTGAAGAATTGTAGCATCACAAGAGAGCTCTTGAAGAGCTTACTCTCTTTGGAAGGAGGAATTCTATTGGGAGAAATCCCCGCAGCTGCTGTGTCTTGTGGTGCTGGCACTCCTGAATTGGGGGAGGGTGTAGCTGCACTACTGGAGGAAGCCTGAGTGATTCCACGCTAAGCATACTATTCTGAGCCCCCAGTCTTCATCCTGCCTTCAGAAATAAGGGCTTGACCCCAAAGACTCTCCTGGGTTTTGTGGCTTTGGAACTGTGTGATTTATGCCTTCACTATTTCTTCTTTCTTGATCTAGGGTTACTGCCTACACAGCTCCACAGTCCACAGCTGTGGCCATCTGTGTTTTTAGTGGGGGTGTTTCAAGGGTGTCTCAGGAATTTGGTCACATCCTAGTCTAGCCAGTACAGTTCAGATAGTGCTTGAATCCTCTGCCTGGTTTTAAGGTGTCAAATCATCAAATCATCACTTTAATATTGTATAAAAACTAGCATCCCAGTATAATGTTAAGAGACAAACTCCATGTGTACTTTGCATAGTTGTTGCATACATTGATAAACAGTTGATCCTTGAATGTGGGGGTTTAGGGGTGCTGACACCATGCAGTTGAATATCTGTATAACATTTGATTCCCCCAAAACTTAATTGCAGTTGTCTTTCAGTATGCATGGGGGATTGGTTCCAGGACTACTCCCCCCACTCCTACCCCTTGCAGATAAACAAAATCTGCAGGTGCTCAAGTATCTTATATAAAATGGCGTAGAACAATGCATACAGTCAGCCCTCTGGATCCGCAGATTCCCAACCAAAGATCAAAAATATTATTTATCTGAAGTAGGTTGAATTTTCAGATGCGAAAGCCAAGGATACATATGGCCAACTGTATATTCATTGAAAAAAATCTGCATATAAGTAGACTTGCGTGGTTCAAACCCATGTTGGTCTAGGGTCAACTATATATGAACAAGAATAGATTGTATGTTTTGACCTGTATCATATCCAATCTATAAGATAGTATATGACAATGCTTCATTTTTGTTGTATTCTATGGGCTTAAATGCAAAAGTACGTTACTGTAAAACTTGAGTGTTTGGTGTGTGTTTTTAAGATTTTTTTGAGAGAGGATGGGAGAGGGGGAGAGAAACATCAATGTGAAAGCAAAAATCAGCTACCTCTTGCGCACCCCCACCAAGGATCAAGCCCGCAACCCTGGCATGTGCTTTGACCAGGAATGGAACAGGGGACCGCTCGGTGCATGGGACAACGCTCAACCAACTGAGCTACACTGGCCAGGACTAATTTTAACTAGTGTGTGTGTGTGTGTGTGTGTGTGTGTGTGTGTGAGAGAGAGTGAGAGAGAGAGAGAGAGAGAGATCTGTCCTGAGATTTCTTTTTTTCCTTTATTAATTAGGGTATTACATGTGTGTCATTACCCTCCTATTGCCCCCCCACCCCACTCCCATTCATGCCCTCACCCCCTGGTGTCTGTGTCCATTGGTTATGCTTATATGCATGCACACAAGTCCTTTGGTTATTTTTATTAATTTCTGAGAAGAAGGGAGGAAGATAAAGATAGAAACATCAATGATGATGTCATACCCTTTACCCCTAAATGCTTCATTGCCTAATTCAAGTCAGTAAATTAAGTAAATTTAACATTAATAGAATACTTTTTCTGATCTACCATCCACGTTTCAATTTTTTCAATTGATCCATTCATTTTAAAAAATATTTTCCGCATTTAGTATAGGATTCAGTCTAGGATCGGGTATCCAATTTAGTTGTCATGGCTCTATTCCTTTAATCTCTGATATTTTTCTAGCCTTAAATCTTTTATGACACTGGCATTTTTAAGATGACATTCTCACCCTCTCCTACTCTCTACATTTTTTTAATATAACATTTCTCATTTGGGGCTTGTCTTTTTCCTCATGAGCCATTTCAGGTTACGCATCCATGACTGGAATTCTATAAAGTGATATGTTCTTTTTGGGGTATCACATCTGGAGGTGAACGCTATCTGTCCTTTATTGATGATGTCAATTTATTCACCTAGTCAAGATGTTGCTCAGTTTATCCACTGTATAGTTAAAATTTTCCCCCGTGCAACTAATAAAAAAGTCTTTGGGGAGATACTTTAAGACCACTTATCTATCCTACTCCTAATTCATATTCCCCTCCCTAGATTTATTAACCATTGATGATTTTTGCTTGAAGCAGCTTGTATACTGTGATAGCTACAAAATGATTTTTCTAGCTCTAGCACTCTGCATGTTTACCAGTTGGATTCTACTGTAAACAAAAGCTCTCCCTTCTCCACCTATGTAAGTGTGTATTTTTAACTATTATTGATATGGACTTATGGGTTCCTCTCTTCTACAGGCCTATAACCCGTTAATATCCTTAATTATTGTGGTGCTTAAACTGTCACAGATTTGGCCAGTGGGAGCCTCTTTAGGCTGACTCACAGGTCCTGTGACCAGCTCCCATTATTTTTTGAGTACTTCCTCGCTCTCTGGCATAACAGCACATTTCAGGTGGAGCTTCAGTTTTATATGAGACCTTCAGGTACACAAGTGGCTTCAGTATAGTGTTTGGCTCTCCTGTGAGGATAAGCACAGCCTGCTGTGGTAGCATAGTGGACGGTCCTCTAGCCCAGTGTATGAGGAGAGGCAAGGCAGTAAGACTAAGGAAGGGGAGGTCATTGGAAGGTGCCAACATATAGAGTATCGGTATGACTTTGGGAAGCAGAGGGGAGGAAGGACAATAGAAAAGTGTCTCAGGCAGATAGATGGTTGTAGGCTAATGCCCTGAGAAAAGGCAGTACAGGACATCTATGCAAAGGATGGAGACAAGATCAGATTTGCATCTAAGAAAACAAATACTCTAGCTGTGACGTGGAGGAAGGCAAGACCTATGGGGAGACCAGCAGGAAGTTGATGAGAATAATATTCAGACATGCCCTGAATAATAGTAACTAATGCTTCATGACTTATGACTGTTTTCCATTTAAATTATACTACGGTTATTGCCATTTTACAGATGAAGCTTCAAAGTCGTAAGGATTGAATATCTTTTCTACAGACTAATAAACGCCAGAACCAGGGTGTAAACCATGACCCACTTGATCTCACACACTGTTTAGTTGGTTGTGAAAGAACAGGAAGTCAAGGATCACACCCTGGTTTCTAATTTTGTTAACTGAGTGGTAACATTCATGGAGAGAACAGAAAGCCTTTGGGGAAGGGCTGTGGTAAGGAGTTCCTTTTTGGACATAGTGACTGATATCTTTGTGTATATCCTTATGGTGCTGTTTTAGGCAGTTGGCTATATATCTGGAGTCTTGGAGAGAGTATGATGCTTAAGATATCAAGTTGGGAATCATCAGCCTTTAAAAGTTTTTGAAACCTTAGTAGTGGGTGTGATCACTGGGCAAAAACAGGTAGAATAAGAAGAGGCAGTTTAGGGCAAAAACAAGGGAAACATTAATGTGATAAGAGGTGGGAAGAAACTAGGCTACTATGATGTCACAGAGACTATGAAAAGAAGGAGTGATTGGTAGTGTCAGATGCTTCAGAGGTCAAGTGGCATAGGGACCAGAAGATATATCATCTGGATTTAGGGGAAGAGAGATGATGGAGAGAGTATTTCAGTGGAACAGTGAGATGAGCCACATTAGAATGAATTGCAGGGATCGGAATAGTGCAAGGTGGCCAGAAGGCCCATGTATGTGCACACTGGAAGTGATCTATATTCTTCACCCACATTTTACTTTTTCCCTCATGTTCCTTAGACATCTTTCATGTAGATGGTTGGAAGTCATTAAGCAGTCCCTAATGGCTCTTTTTACCTATGGTTAGGTAGAGTCTTATACATAGGAGCTTTGTGAATACCTTGTAGATACAAAGAGTACCTAACTCTTGATAGTCTTGGTTTGGAAGGAAGAAGAGACATCTAGATGCCCAGTAAAAGTCAGCAGATTGCATGCAGAATGAAATTCTGTGCATATAATGAAAGTCAAATTAGAGATTCCATAAAAAATTCAATAAATTTATTTTTAATTACCTACTTAATTATAAACCAGCAAAAGTAATTCAGTATTTTATTTTAAATTATTTTTAACTCTTAAAAAAATTGATTTCAGAGAGAGGGGAAGGGGGAGGGGGAGGGAGAGAGAGACGCACACACATCGATGTAAGAGAAACATTGATCAGTTACCTCCTGCACACACCCTGACCGGGAATCAAACTGGTAACCTTTCTGTGCACAGGATAACGCTCAAGCAACTGAGCCCCACCAGCTGGGGCAATACTTTTTATTTGTAAAATATTCTGTGTAGCCAAACTGGTTTGGCTCAGTGGATAGAGCGTCGGCCTGTGGACTGAAAGGTCTCAGGTTCAATTCCAGTCAAGGGCATGTACCTTGGTTTCGGGCACATCCCCAGTAGGAGGTGTGCAGGAGGCAGCTGGTCGATGTTTCTCTCTCATCGATGTTTCTAACTCTCTATCCCTCTTCATTCCTCTCTGTAAAAAATCAATAAAAATATATTTTAAAAAATATTCTGTGTAGTAGTCTACATTGCTTTAAGGAATGGTATGATTTACAGTTCTGGGACCTATTTGCAAGAAATAGAAGATTGGGTGTGAGATAACTCTCCCTTATGTGTGTGATTTAGACATGTGTCTTACAATTATCACTTCCGTGGAATCTTATGAAGATGCAGGTGATTATTTCTCATTCTTAAAAATATTTGACTATCTAGTGACTGAGCACAGCAGAAATATTATGAGATTGTATGGTTTACACTGTATGGGTTTTGGGGGTTTTTTTGCCTTTTGAAAATGGGGAATTGCCTGGTTGGTGTGCTCAGTGGTTGAGCATTGACCTGTGAACCAGGAGGTCATGGTTTGATTCCTGGTCAGAGCACATGTCTGGGGTTGCAGGTTTGATCCCCAATAGGGAGTGTGTAGGAGGTAGCCAATCGATGTTTCTCTCTCATAGATGTATCTATCTCTCTATCCTTCTCCCTTCCTCTCTCTCTCTCTCTCTCTCTCTAAAATATCCATAATAACAAAATAGTGAAAAATGGGAAATAATAAACCCTGGCAAGTGTGGTTCAGTTGGTTGGAGTGTTGTTCCATACAACAAAAAGTGACAGGTTCAATCCCCCATTGGGGACCGTGTTGGAGGCAATCAATTTACTAGTATGTTTCTCACATTGGTGTTTCTTTCTCTCTCTCTCTCTCTCTCTCAATCACTCCTATATAATAAAAGGCTAATATGCAAATCTACCAAACGGCAGAATAACCGGTTGCTATGATGCACACTGACCACAAGGGGGCAGACGCTCAATGCAAGAGCATGAATGTCATGCACTGGGCCTCTAATTTTTAAATAAAAGGGAAATAAGGATTAAAAAGTAGGTTGGTTAATTGACCCTTGTGCTACTAGTTGATTTATGATTTCATTATCACTGCACAAGTTGCTTTATTTACATGGGTGCTTAACTCAACTAGTGTCAGTATGATTGGGGGTCATTTTCCTCTACTTAAACTGTAATCCCACATCCTGCCATTTTAGCACCTGTCCCAGTGGCATCAGAGCTAGGTGAAAGCCTAGCTGGGAAGGTCTGACTATTGATGGGCCACCAGCATCATTTTTTAAAACAAAGGATTGCATATTTCCTTTTTTGCCCAGTTATTTCATTTAGATATTGGGTTTCCTTCACTCAGACTTCAAATTCAAACCTTTTGGCTTCAAAGTACAGGGAGAATATAAGGCAAACAGGACAGGCATGCTTTGTGGTGATATTATCAAGTCCTTGTTTTCTTATTTTATTATTTCAGACATCAAAATAATTGTGCTGCTTTAGAGAAGTGATGTGATAGCCCTTGGGAAAACATGACTGATTATATATATAAGTAGGATTTCTCAAGGCTGGGAAAGTATGGTTGCCAGATAATACTACTATGTATTTTTAATGTAACAGCTTTTTTTTTTTTAACAATTAACTGAAATTGAAGTTTGGGGGGGGGGGTTGGCTTTTCTCACTTGTGTTTAAACCAGTAATGGCTATATTACATCAGAAAAGTCTTTGGCTAGGTTGAATTTGTCCATTTCCAACCTTCCATTTTAATATATTAATGGTTTCTCTTTGAATAAAATGAAATATGTAATTAAATTTAACCATACCTTAATTTCTTTTAATAGAAAATGACTGCGGTGTTGGAAGACCATTGCTATTGGAAAGCCGGTTAGCATCCATTTCCTAAGAGAAACTTGACCACCATTTGCTCTGGCATGGCGCAAAGCAGTCCACAGCTTGATATGCAGGTTCTCCTTGACCTCCGACAACGTTTCCCTGAGATTCCAGAGGGTGTGGTGTCTCAATGCATGTTACAGGTAGATTACCCACCAATGATAGTGATATTAAGCTACATTTTACCTTATTAGAGCTGGCTTTGTGTTGTGGCAACTAGAACTCTGTTAAATTTTCTTGTGTAGGGGGCAAGGGTGACACTGAGAGCAGGATTTCTCAACTTTGGTGCTATCAACATTTTAGATTGGATAATCTTTGTTGTGGTGGTAAAAAATTGTAGCAAATAAGATTCTCCTCATATTTCAATTTCTTGGGCTGCGTCATCAGTCCCCAAAAATGTAGAATTGAATTTTGAGTCTCAAATTTATAACTTGTTGAACTATATACTTTTGAGTCTATTTTTGAAAATTTGTAGAGTTCACTCTCTTTCTTACTGTTATTCTACTTAGTAAATGCCATTAAGGCCACTTTCTTTAATCACATTCCTTTTGTCTTGTCTTCTAGTGAAATAAAGGTCTTTCATCTCTGATAGACCCACTCAAGAGGCAATAGACTTTTATATCATCCTTCAGAGGATCTCAGTGTTTGGGGTTATACCATTTCCATATTTAGTTGACATTTGGAAGCAGCACTTCTGTCTTGCCCACTGGATTCCTTCACACAATCAATTCAAACTCTACCTTACTACAGTATGAGTGGCTCAGGATATAACCTAAGCCTATATACAGTTGAGATTAATGACGATTAAAGAGAGACTCACAGAACAGTGGTGGTAACAGAGGTACTTCCTTTGTTTGCAAGCCCTTCTACTAGGTCTAGAACTTTGGGTCAATTATTTTAGTGTTACAGCTTGTCTTTGTTTTTTCTAACACACATTCCATCTGAATTTCTACTCTTTAGCCTCCCAATTCGGTCTCTGGTAGAGTATTGTTGACACCGGACAAAGTGAGGTCCTCTTCCCCATTGGGTGCTGCTGGGGGTGGAGCCCTTGCGATGTCCCAA
Organism: Myotis brandtii; assembly: GCF_000412655.1. Taxonomy (NCBI): domain Eukaryota; kingdom Metazoa; phylum Chordata; class Mammalia; order Chiroptera; family Vespertilionidae; genus Myotis; species Myotis brandtii. The sequence continues at coordinate 578,888 of NW_005371386.1, read as the reverse complement.
AAAAAGAAATTTTCTGAGACTTGCACAGGAGGATGAGTGTTGTTTGTTTGCATGGAATTACGTCTCTAGTCATAGAAGAAGTATAGCTGGGGTTTCAGTAGAGCTAGAAGCAAAGCCAGTGTCCAGAGTTTCCTTTCCATGTTGAAGACAGCTTCAGTTCAGCATCAGGCTAGTTGCAGTCCATTAGTCCATTGTGTGCATGGCTATGTGGATGAATGCAAGGAAGCAAGATCCACAAGCCCAGAGTCACAGGAGTCCCAAATGAGCCAAGCCACACCCATTCCGGCCAAAGACCTCTGTTCCCAGGTGTGACTGACAGAAAATCACCTTCCCTAGTCATCCCAACTTTACTGGGCATGCGTCTGTCTTCCCTTTGTCTAGTCCCCTTCCTCCAATGTTTTGCAGGGAACATGCATAAATGTCTGGCCTTCCCTTTGCTCCTTTCCTATCTATCTCTATCTATCTATCTATCTATCTATCTATCTATCTATCTATCTATCTATCTATCTAAAAGGCTAATATGCAAAGTGTCCTCTTGGGAGTTTGACCAGGGGTTTGATCACTTGCTATGATGTGCACTGACGACCAGGGGGCGACGCAGAGTGAAGGAAGGCCCTGGCCAGCAGCTGGGGAAAGAAGGCCCTGGCTGGCAGCCAGGAGGCCCTGATCAGCTCTGATTGCCGACCAGGCCTAGGGACCCTACCCGTGTATGAATTTCATGCACTGGGTCTCTAGTTATTAATAATTAGCTTATTACGATATCAAAAGTATTTCCCACTGCAGTGAAACCAAGTGGGGCTCTGGTTTAAAACATTAGCAATCTCCTAGGGCCCCACCTAGCTCTGACCTTTTTATTTTATTTTACTTAAGTTCTTTATCACCTATAATTTTTCATGCCTTAGTTGTTTTCATGTTACTTACTAAACTGAAAGGATGAAACTATAAATTCAACTCAATGAACATTTGGTGATAACTTACATTGTCATTAGTCTTTGACTCTTTTGTTCCTTTGGAATTAATAGTTAATTGATAGGGAACTTACCTCCTACCAGTCAGAAAATATATGATACTCAGTAGTTTGCATTTAAAACATAAACCTTACATCCTATCTCAGGGCTCTCATCCCTCAATTTAGGATCACTTTTTGAAAGTATGATGCTTTTTTTGCATCGGTCCTTTCCAGAGAGTTCATATATGTCTTCATAAAATTTATGACCTCTTTAACTAAACAGTTTTGATTTTTTTATTCTTCATGCATACTGGTTGAAACGTTTTTTATCCATTTTTTTTCTTTTTAAGATATTTACCAGGTTAAATATGACATTTGAATCTGTTCTGGTGGTATTCTTTTTAAAATACTTAAATATCTTTTTTAAAATTTTTTTCAGGAAAATTTACTCAACTTGTCACTGTAGACATATTTGAAATAAGCTGACAAAACCAACTTGGTATCATTTTGAATTTGGATCCTTTTTGCAACAATACTAATTAGGCTACCTATTTTCAGTGTAGAAAATATGCAATTTCCAGATCATTAATACAAATGTCAAATAGTGAAGTGTCCATAACTGCTTTAGGTTTCAAATAAAACTCTCTAAGTTTGTCTTCTCCTCTTAATCTATCAGTTTATAAAAATACTTTAAGGAGATAGTCTTATTTTCACTTTTCATATTTTTTTTCTTCAGCTATGTCAGTGACATATGAATCCTTTGGCTCCAAATTTGCTTAATATCTAACTTTCCTTCCTTGATCAGCATGATTTCCAAGAAAGATAAGAAAAACCCCAGACTTTGAATTCTAATTATTTTCTTTTTAAATTTTAACATTATGTGTGTGTTTTCTGTGGATCATAAAGTATTTTAAAAAATACTTGAATTTGATTTCAGAGAGGATTTATATGCCCTGGCCGGTTTTGCTCACTGGTTAGAGCATCAGCCTGCAGACCGAAGGGTCTCAGGTTCAATTTCTGGTCAAGGGCATGCACCTCGTAACTCAGTTGCAGGCTCAATCCCCGCCCACCAGGTCAGTGCTCATGGTGGAGGCAACCAATCTGTGTGTCTCTCTCACATTGATGTTTCTCTCTCTCCTACTACTCTCTCTGAAAATCAATGGAAAAATATTATCTGGTAAGAATTTAAAAAATAAAAAGCTTTATATAAGGAAAAGGATAAAATTTACTTGTGGAATGTTCATAACATCAATTCTTTAAATTTCTGATACTTCATTTTGCAAAGGTTTGCTTGACCAAATCTTCTTTTACTCCCTAAAGCTTTAGTGTAGTAATGTACTTTTGGCCTAACATCCTCTCCCTTGAAATTTTTGCGTTTTAAGGGAAAGAGCTCTGGAAGTCAGGAAACCAAGAATCTAGACCTGGCTCTCCTGTTAACTAGTTAAGTGCTTGTTGTCAAGCGATATAATTTTTCCAGGCATCTCTTTTCTTATCTGTAAATGAGTTGCTCTTGTGTAGATGAAACCTAAGAGTTCTTCCAGCTCTAAAATTGCAGCATTGCCCGGCAGGTGTGGCTAAGTGGTTGAGCATTGACCTATGAATCAGGAGATCAGGGATTGATTCCCCAGTAGGGGGAGTGCAGGAGGTAGCCGATCAATGATTCTCTCTCATCAGTGATGTTTCTATCTCTCCCTCTCCCTTCCTCTCTGAAATAAATTAAAAATAATAAAATAAATAAGTAAAATTGCAGCGTTGTATGTCCTATCTTAGGTTTAACCTCAGTTGGTTCTCGGCAGAAGTATAATGTTTCATTTTTGTATAAAATGTACTTTTCCTTAAAATAAATATATGGTAATAAGTATGTAATGTGCATATTTGTATGCATATTTATGAACTACAGAGAAGGTAGTGATAATTAAGAAACGTTAATAGATTATTTCTTTAAAATTTTTTTAATGTTTTTATTGATTTTAGAGAGAGTGGGAGAGATAGAAACATCCATTGATGCATCAACACTGATCAACTGCCTTGTGCACGCCCCCTGCTGGGGATTGAGCCCACAACCCAGGCATGTGCCCTGACCAGGAATCAAACTGGGGACCTCTTGGTGTATAGGTAGATGCTCTACCACTGAGCAACACTGGCCAGGCTTTTTTTTATTTATTAAAAAAAAATTTTTAATTGATTTTAGAGCCCAACCATCATGGCTCAGTGGTTGAACATCAATCTATGACCCAGGAGGTCATGGTTCCATTCCCGGTCAGGGCACATGCCCGGGTTGTGGGCTTCGATCCCCAGTAAGGGGACTGCAGAAGGCAGCTAATCAATGATTCTCTCTCATCATTGATGTTTTTATCTCTCTCTCCCTCC
>NW_005371386.1:559325-575247 GCF_000412655.1 Myotis brandtii | reverse complement strand
TTGACCAGAATCGAACCTGGGACCTTTCAGTCCGCAGGCCGACGCTCTATCCACTGAGCCAAACTGGTTAGGGCTGAATTTTATATTTTAATGGAAACTGTCTTATATCTTAAAATTAAAAAAGAGGGAACCTGTTAATAGTTTCATTACTGTCGATTGAAACATCTAAAATGTTTGCTATTATCATATCTGTGTGTGTATAACTCAAAAAATTAAAATCCTTAAATGATTTTGAAAGTTTACCAAGCTACCTTTCATCAGGTAAAAACTCAAGACTGTAGGATTATGAAGAATTTCATTAAGTCAGCCAATACCAACTTTGGCACAGTCATGGAGTCATAGTTCAAAAAGTGGACTTTTTTTTTTTTTTTACTTATTTCTTTGTTTAGCTTAATCTTTCATAGTGATAGAGACAGTTGAAGTTATATAGGGATAACTTTGGTTAAAAGAAAAGTGAAGGCTGCTTTATAATTTTTTTTCTCCTTTTGTGATTTCAGTGCCTTTAGAAAACTAAAGCATGGTTATTTTCATGTTTAAATATTAATGATGGCTATTACTTATATATTGCAGCAATTGTGGTGAATACAAGATTAGCCCAACATTTTAATTTTTTGAGATGTGACAAGTATAAATGAGTCCTGGAATTGGAGTCAGAAAAGTTGGGCTTGAGTCACAATGTTCATTAGTAGGTTCTTTATATTTCAGTAGCAGTAGCGGTAGCACTAGTCATGTAAACTAAATGTCTATAAAATTATTGTTTGAGATCTCCTTTTAAGGATAGATGACCATGAAGAATTTTGTGCTTAAAATACTGTTCTCTGCTAATTCCATAACAATCATATTTGCATAACTCTCTGGCAAAGCTTGACTTCCACTATTAGGATTTTTTAATTTTGCCAATTTACCTTAACCATTTTTCTCCCCTAGAATAACAACAATCTTGAAGCCTGTTGCCGAGCCCTTTCCCAGGAGAGTAGCAAATACTTATATATGGAATACCATAGTCCAGATGACAACAGAATGAATAGAAATCGCCTTTTGCATATTAACCTGGGTATCCATTCTCCTAGTAGCTACCACCCAGGAGATGGAGCACAACTTAATGGTGGTCGAACACTGGTACATAGCTCAAGTGATGGACATATTGATCCACAGCATGCAGCAGGTAAACAATTGATATGTTTAGTTCCGGAACCACACTCGGCCCCAGCTGTTGTGGCTGCTACTCCAAACTACAATCCATTTTTTATGAATGAACAGAACAGAAGTGCAGCTACTCCTCCTTCACAGCCACCTCAACAGCCGTCTTCGATGCAAACAGGAATGAGTCCATCTGCTATGCAGGGGCCTTCACCTCCTTCATACATGCACATACCTCGGTATAGTACAAATCCAATTACTGTTACAGTATCCCAAAACCTCCCTTCTGGACAGACTGTACCAAGAGCTTTACAAATTCTTCCACAAATTCCAAGCAATCTCTATGGGTCTCCTGGTTCTATTTATATTAGACAGACATCTCAGAGTCCATCAGGAAGACGAACTCCTCAGAGTACCCCATGGCAGTCCTCACCACAGGGCCCAGTGTCTCATTATAGCCAACGTCCTCTACCTATTTATCCACATCAACAGAACTATCAACCTTCTCAGTATTCTCCCAAACAACAACAGATTCCTCAGCCTGCTTACCATTCGCCACCTCCTTCGCAGTGTCCTTCACCCTTCAGCTCTCCACAACATCAAGTGCAACCTTCACCGTTGGGCCACCCGAGTTCCCACGTCTTTATGCCCCCTAGTCCTTCAACTACTCCACCTCATCCATATCAACAAGGACCTTCTAGCTATCACAAACAGGGAAACCATTCAGTAGCTTATCTCCCATATACAACATCTAGCTTACCCAAAGGATCCATGAAGAAGATAGAAATTACAGTTGAACCCTCTCAAAGGAGTCCTTCACCTATCAGTAATCAGCAGTCTCCACGGAATCAGCACTCGTTGTACACAGCTACCACTCCACCCTCAAGTTCTCCTTCAAGAGGGATATCCAGTCAACCAAAACCTCCATTTAGTGTTAATCCTGTGTATATTACATATACACAGCCAACTGGACCTTCATGCGCTCCATCACCATCTCCTCGTGTAATACCAAACCCAACTACAGTTTTTAAAATTACCGTAGGCCGAGCAACGACTGAAAATCTTTTAAATTTAGTGGACCAAGAAGAACCTTCTGCAGCCCCAGAACCTATTCAGCCCATTTCAATGATACCAGGCTCTGGGGGAGAAAAGGGAAGCCATAAATACCACAGGAGTTCTAGTTCTGGATCAGATGACTATGCCTATACACAAGGTACTTTTATCCCTTTTATGAAAATTAATCTTTATGGTTGGGATGGGAACTCCTATTCAAAATGGGGGAATTAATATTACCTATTTAGTTTTAATTAAATGTTTAGTAGTTATTTATTAAATAGTGGGCAGTAGCATTGCTATTAAGAATAGGGTTAGTGCTTGAGAGCCATCTACAGACTTAATTTTAAAATATGAAAATGTAGAGTAGTGGCCTAATAAGGTTTTTAGGAAGAACAGTCATTGTGAGAAAAATATAGAATTTTTAAATGAAATTGATACTGTTAAAAATACAAACTACAGAGTGGGGAAAAAGATTTATAGAGGCTAGACTAAAGTTCATCAAGGTGAAAGAATTTGAATCTTTTCTAAAAGAGGATGGCTTGAAGGATGCAATGATATTTATAAGAAGTTGGATTGATAATGAAGAACAGTGTTAGATTAAAAATGGACCTAAGTATATATGCATGGCCCTTCAACACAGACAATGGGGCAGTGAGGTCTTGGGGCAGGGGGCAGGGGCAGTCTGGAGGGGGTCAGTGGGGGGAAAAAAGGAGACATATGTAATACCTTCAACAATAAAGAATTATTTCTTAAAAATGGACCTAAGTATATAGAATAGAGTTTTTAAAAGGTCTATTCAGATTGTTTTAAGACATCTGAGAATTTAATGTTCTTTTAGTATATAATAAGGGAAGTAATATCAGTATGCTTGGTATTTAAAACAAGGAGAATCTTAGGGAAACTATGGATAACAGAACAAGAGGGACATACAGATAATGTCATTTTGGCAGCAGTTACAAGCTAAATTAAAGCAGATATGAGCTAGGCTAGCATTAGAAAGACATGAAAATTAACGCCAACTGAAGTTAGATGACAGGGTTCCTTACAGGTATTCTGTACATTAGCTATGCATATAGAAATTTCCTGCTCACTTGTTCAATGTTATTCTCTGTAATTACTTTATCTGTAATGCTATAGCCTTGCTGTTGCATCAGCGAGCAAGGATGGAGAGGTTAGCAAAGCAATTGAAACTTGAGAAAGAGGAGTTAGAACGATTGAAGGCTGAAGTTAACGGTATGGAGCATGACCTAATGCAGAGACGGCTCAGAAGGGTCAGCTGCACCACTCCGATTCCAACGGTAAGTTGGGATGTGTTGGATAGGAAGGTGGGGGTGTTCTATTTCTGACAGAGTTTTTTGTTTTTAAACAGTGGATGAAGAACTTTCGCCTTCAATAATTCTCATCAAAATAATTTGATGCTTTATTTTTTTCATATGTATGAATTCCATAGGCTCATTAGTATTTTCAAATACTGACGATTATAATCAAGCTATAGATCTCATTTACAAAAGTTGCATTGTGTCAAAATAGAAATGAAGAGTGCACCCTGAGCAAATATTTTATAAATTGTTCTCATGTATTGTTCTAAGCATATATATTTTTCCAAGCATTAAAATAAATTATTTTTCTAAGTATGTTAATTCAAATGAGCTACAGTGAGATCAGTATGAATTTTGGGAGTGTTGACTATGAACTTTATTAAGGTAGAGCAATTTTGTTACGTGTAAATAATTGTAGAAACTAAGATAACAGTATTGACAACAGTCCTAACAGGAACTACTCTAATAAAAAGATTTGGATAATATATTTTTAACATGTTGGTTAATCTATAATAATAAAAGCGTAATATGCGAATTAGACCGAACAGCCAAACGACCTTCCGGACGTCCTTCTGGACAACCTTCCAGACGAAACCGGGGCTGTGAGGGCCGGGGCTGGGAGGGCCGAGCCCCTTGCACAAATTTTGTGCATCGGGCCTCTAGTATTTAATAAAGATCTTAAACAGTTCTGAAAAATTTGAAACAAGTCTCTAAAATCTTGGGACATCACAGATTTTATCTGATCCAACCACCTATCATTTTTATCTTTTAATGTTCAGTCAATGACCATATTTCATTGTTTGTGATTATGGTCCAATGTTAGGTGCTTACTTCATACCTGCTAGTGGGAGGAATAGATCCATCAACCTATAAGAGAACTCATATGTTAACTAGTTTCTGTATATACTCAGTGTACTTCTCTGCTCTATCACATTCCTCCTGCTGGAATGCCATTCTAAAGCTCTGCATGTACAAATCCTGTCTGTTTTTCAATCTCTACATTTTTCACAGAACCATTCCTCATGTTCTTACTCTCTCTAAACTAAGGGTAATCTCTCTCAAAGTTTATAAGTTTAGAGAAGTGGGCATATATGTCAGGCCTCTTACAAACAGATTGAAGGAAAAAAGGGTAAGGAACCACTGCCCTAAACAGTGTAATAATTGCTGTGTAAGCAGAGAGGAAAGGGGAAGCCATTTTAGAAGGGAAAAGAACATGAGGCAGTGGAGATTTGAAATCAAGACAGAGACTTTCAGGAGGCAGCAATTACAGTTCTTTCACTTAAGCTGAGATTTCTGATGTCTTAACATGTTCATGTTCATAAGTGGAATGGGGCTTAGATCTTGAACACTAGGTTGAAGTGTTTGACCTTTATTCTGCTGGTCATGTGGAACCAGTGGATGTTTTGAGAAACAGGCATATTTTTTGTTTGTTTGTTTTTAATATATTTTATTGATTTTTTTTTTTACAGAGAGCAAGGGAGACTGGGGATGTGCCTGCAACCAAGGTACATGCCCTTGACCAGAATCGAACCTGGGACCCTTTAGTCCACAGGCCAACGCTCTATCCACTGAGCCAAACCTGTTAGGGCTTTTGTTTGTTTTTATTTCCTTACCCAATGACATGCTTAGGAGAGAGGAAAAGGGAGAGAGAGATAAACATCTATTGGCTGCCTTGCATACATGCCCTGCCCAGGGATCGAACCCACAACCCAGGTATGTGTGCTGACCCAGAATCGAACTGGCAAACTTTCAGTGCACAGGATGATGCTCAACCAACTGAGCCACACCAGCCAGGGCTGAGAAACAGGCATCTATATATATAAAAGCCTAAGTGAGCGTCTGACCGTACAACTGGTAGCTATGACACACAGTGACCACCAGGGGGCAGATGCTCCAACCGGTAGCTATGACAAGCACTGACCACCAGGGGGAGATGCTCAACGCAGGAGCTGCAGTGATTTGGCAGCTGCAGTTCTTGGGTGACACACCCGGAACCAGAGAGTAGGGAGCCCGATTCTGGGGTGTGTCACCTGAGAACCACCCTCGCAATCCGGGACCCCTCGGGGGATGTCAGAGAGTGGGTTTCCGCACGATCCCCACAGGCCAGGCCAAGGGACCCCACCGGTGCACGAATCAGTGCACCGGGCCTCTAGTATTTAATAATTTAGTGAAATTTTTTTTCTAATATTGAAAACTCTTGGAATATTACAAAACTATAACTGAAAGGTGATATTTCTGCCTCATTTTTTCTCACTTGAAATCTTAATTGAGTCCTCTGATGAGGGGAGATACTGAAGAATGTAACTCATACGGGAAACCACCTGTGGTTGTTGGGCACTTGGGAGTCCTTTAGGTACTTGTAGGGCATAAACAAACTTTCTTAGCAAAGAAGTTATTTTCTCTAACAAAACCATATAAGATTTGATTGTCAACCGCTTGCTATGTGATAGCCCCTACTAAATAAAGCCCTATTGGGTTTTTTTGTTGTTGGAAGTAGAGAACTGTCTAATGTAGCATAGGTTATGTAGTGTTTCAAAAAAAACCAAATTTTAGATGAGAGCTTTTTTAAAAAATATATTTCTTTATTGATTTCAGAGAGGAAGGGAGGAGAGATAGAAACATCAATGATGAGAGAGAATCACTGATCAGCTGCCTCCCGCACGCCCCCCACTGGGGATCGAGTCTGCAACCCAGGTATGTGCCCTTGGCCAGAATCGAACCTGGGACCTTTCAGTCCGCAGGCTGACGCTGTATCCATTGAGCCAAGCCGGCTAGGGCTAGATGAGAGCTTTTATTGATGACACTTCTTTAGAAAAAAGAGGAAGTTGGTAAAACTGCTGTCCTGGGCTGTAATTTATTTTTAACTTTTTATTATAGAGAATTTCAAAGATAAATAAAACAGTGAACTCCCATGTAGCCCCCCTGTAGCCATCACCAAACTTCAGAAATTGATAGCTCATGTGGGCAATAATATTTGAGAAGTGAGAAATTTGAGTGTGTGATTCCCCTGTGTTTCTGCTGCCAGGCCTACAGTAAAATGGAAGACTATTAGGAGTGCATGGCTGAGGGACAATTATGGATAAAACAGTGAGCTCTCAATTCAGGTGTGAACTTGAAACCTACTTCCACTGCTCTCATGTCACGCATATATCCTTGGATTAGTAACCTTCTCTATGCTTGTTTTCTTTTTTTTCAAAACATATTTTTATTGATTTCAGAGAGGAAGGGTGAGGGAGAGAGAAACATCAATGATGAGAATCATTGATCAGCTGCCTCCTGCATGCCCCCTACTGGGGATCCAGCCCACAACCCAGGCATGTGCCCTTGACTGGAATCGAACCTGAGACACTTCAGTCTGCAGGCCGACGCTCTAGCCGCTGAGCCAAACCAGCTAGGGCAATGCTTGTTTTCTTACTATAATATATGTCATTACCCATCTGATGGGATTTTTTTGTTAGGATTAAATAACACATTAAACAATTTATATAATGTTCACAAATAGTATAAAATAAATGTTGGTTGCAAGATACTGGAAAATATGCTTGAGATACACAAATCTGAAGTGTTTTGTAAAAATGATTTCCTTTTTAACTTTAGGAACATGCATAACACAAGGGCATATTATATGTAGGAAATTAATCTGAAAACAAAGGATTTTGTCAGAATCTCCTTTTTGTTCATACAGGCTCATTTGAGGCACATGACATAGTTGAAAGAGTGCCCACATAGGCTCTGGAGCCAAAACAGCTCTGGCACTCACAGGTTATATCTAATTTCTCTGCAGTTGATTTTCCATAACTAGAAAAGGGAATTATAACAAGTACATTTTAATAAAAAGACAACTGTATATAAAATGGCTGGCATGTTGTAGGTGCTCAGTAAACAGCTATCCTTACTTATCATTGTCCCACTCACATAGGATTATGTAATAGAGAATTGACTTTTTTGCTATGGAGTTTGTATTGCTACCTTCATGTTTTCAAACAAAATTCTTTTTAATCAAGCGGTATATAAAAAATTTGTTAAAAGTGTGACTATTGAGACTGGAATGCACATTCCTGACCAACTCTGTGTACAGTTGCAGAAACTTAGAGGAGCTAAGGAGGAGGGTAAAAGTACAAGATGCATGCCCACCATCATTTTTCTCAATCTAGTATTTGCAAAGCATTGTATTAAATGCTGTGAGAGATGCCATCTCTTAAAGAGATCTGTATGTAAAAAGATATACATATATCTGTCTGTGAATCTGTGTGTGTGTGTGTGTGTGTGTGTGTGTGTGTGTGTGTGTGTGTGTGTAAGAGAAAAGATAGGCAGTAAATCAGAAGCGCTTGCCAACTGAATAGTAATATTAAATGCTTCCGAGTTCAGAGATAGAAATGTTAGTTTTTTGCTGGTAATGTTCAAAGATGAGACAATTTCATGGAGAAGGGGAAAATCTAAGTTATATCTTGACAGATAAGTAAGATTTTAATAGGCAGAGAGCTGTTAATTACCCGCTCCCCCAAGTTTTTCTCCCATTCATCTTGTTCTGACTAACTGGGTTTTTGAACTAACCCACAGCTTTGAGTTTCAGATGCATAATTGGGGCCAAACCACCAAAGACCATCAGTGGTCTTCAACATTGGTCTCTGTGAGACATCTTCCTAAAGTGCTGAAACAGTAGGCTCAAGGTATTTCTGTCACCTTTTGAAAAAAGTGTAGATATAAACATCCTGGTAGTTTACAAATAACTGTAAATTATGCACAGTCAATCTCGAAGCCCCTTCACCATGAAAAACTGTACTTTTTGACAAATGTAGTGACGTGCAAAAATGGCTTTTCCCCCTCAATGAGAAGCTTTGGAAAAGTACATAGGAATCTTACAGTTAAACAGTTAGTTTAGTGAGTTCCAGTGGTACTGCTGTCTTTGGAAATGAGCCTGTTGATAAGAGCTTTTGTTGTTGTTGTTATAAGCAAATGTGCAGTAGTCTCTTGACTATAAAGTGTATTATAATTTTTGCATACTTAGTTACAGAGCTTGACTATTCAGGGACACCTTGGCTAAAACATTCCCTCCCACCCCAATATATAGGTAAGATCAGCTCCTTCAGGTACTTGACTTTGCTGATATGATTCTACAAAGAAAATAGGTTCTTTCACATATTCCTAGGAAGACAGCATCACTCTTTGAAATCCTTGAACAAGTGCTTTATCTTTAATACAAATTCTCAGGTATGTTTTAAACTCTTAATATTGCCTGGTTGATAGACAAGTTATAAACACTTTACATGCTAATGTCACATTGTTTACCCATAGGAATGAGAAAAGAAAAGCAATCCCTAATAGATGTTTCTAAATGACTTTTATGTTCCCCTGGCATTCTAAGGGATTGTAGCTCTTATTTTAAACGTTTGATACCTGCTAATTTAGAGAGCATTCCCAGTTAGTCTAGTAATACCTCCTAAGCATAAGATCTTGTGAATGAAAATAACCTTTTTTGCTCATTTTTCTTCACTCTTATAATGTATTTAGTTTTTAGCAAAATATGTATTTTTAACAGAGTGGGATTTTATTTTGTCTTCCTATCATAGCAGATTTTTATCTTTTACTTTATAGAATCACCTTAGAAACTGAGTTATATCAGTTTCTTAAAAAAAAAAAAAAAAAAAAAGCTTCAGAACCCATGCCGCTGGAGTCTAAACCCTAACTTTTTACTGTACATATATGTAAAATAGTACAAGAATTCAGAATGTCAGAGGAAATGAAGGCTTCCAAAAAGCTTTAACTGAAGAATAGGGCTCTCTTCACATTTCAGTGTCTTATGTTAGTCCTGAAAGGCCTAAGGAGTAGGTTGAGTTAGAAAGGTCAAAGCAGAAGGAAACAAAGTTGGAGGAAGAACAGAATCCATTTGTTCCTGAAAGTTTCACATACTAGATTAATTGCTTCTACATAAGTTTATATAGAAGACTTTTATATAAGTGCTATCTCTTTTATAACCTTGGGAAAATTATATAACCCCTGTGCCTCCGCTATCCTCATGTATAAATTGGGTGTGATATTAGTACTTACTTTGAAAGATTGTTTTGAAGAAAAATGAGAGAATTCTGGTGAACACAGTACCTGGCACTCAGTGTTAATTAAAATTAGTACTGTTGTAATGTGTTTTTAATATGTTTTTATTAATTTCAGAGAGAGTAAGGGGGGGAGAGAGATGGAAACATCAATGATGAGAATCATTGATTGGCTGCCTCCTGTACGCCTCCTATTGGGGATTGAGCCCACAACCCGGGCATGTACCCTGACTGGGAATCAAACCCTGACCTCCTGGTCCATGGGTCGACACTCAACCACCAAGCCATACTGGCTGAGCAGTACTGTTGTAATTTTAACTATCCTGGACAAAATTAAAATCATGGGTGTGGCTTGTTTAAAAGGTTCCTACTTACTACAGTTTCCCTTACTATGAAAACATAGAAATAAAATATTCTCAGTGCTCTCTGATTAAAATGGTAGTATTTTGTATGATAGACCAGTCTAGTATTATAGCCTGCCACGTTATATGCAGATTTTTTTATATGTGGCCATACTAATGTCCCCATTTTACCTGACCATTCCTTGAAAACTATAAGACTTCTTAATCATGCCCTCTTATGGATTAAGGCCATCTTCTTGGTAATAACCAATCAGAACAATTAATATGAATAGCAGTTCTTAAATGTTGGGCTTGATAATGACTTTCCCACAATTGCTATTTTGGGTCCTTTCTTACTAGCCTGAGGAAATGACAAGATTGAGAAGCATGAACAGACAACTCCAGATAAATGTTGACTGTACACTGAAAGAAGTTGACCTCCTTCAATCTAGAGGTATAGACTTGATTATTTGGTAAACCATAAGTAATAGTGTGGTGTTTTAAGCTGCTTAAATAGCAATCATTTTGGTTTTATAGACTTAAGAAATAGTTTTTGTCCATTATAAGATTACAGTCCTGGTAAAGAGATCACTCCAGCCATGGTCATAGATCGGATTGGGGGGCATCAAAAAATAGTTTTACTTTGGTAATTTCATCATTAAGACCGTTCTGTTTTAACTCTGTATTTATCTTTTAGTCATTTACTGTAAATATTTTATAAGTTGATTTTTTATAAGTTTCAATTCTAAAACTTAGTAGGTTCCTATTATGTGAATCATCTAAATATTTGTAAAAATAGGGACCCCAAATCAGAATATCAGATTTCTCAGTTTTAAAGTAATTTCCATTTGCCATTTTTAATGTTATCTGTTACATTAAAATATCCAGCTATATCTTAGAGTTTGGGGGTCTTTGTTTGTTGTAGTGGGGTTTGTTTGTTTTTTTGTTGGGTTTTTATTGCTTTCTTATAGAAGTGTACTACAGTAGAAGCTCTCTTAACTGACTTTTGTTTACCCAACTCACCAGGGTCAAAATGTTCTTACTGTTGCTCCCATCAGTGGAATTGTCTGCTTACCAAGAGTCACTTGTGCCAGTTCCTAAACCTTTTATGCCAGTTACTAAACTGGCATGAAGGCAGGAGAAGCTGCTTTTCCTATAAAAATTAAAGGCAAATACCTTTTTTGTTGTTGTTGTTAATCCTCACCTGAGGATATTTTTTCCATTAATTTTTTTTTTTTAGAGAGAGAATAGAAGGGAGGGGGAGAGAGAGAGAAATGTCAATGTGAGAGAGACACATCAACTGGTTGCCTCTCACACACACCCCCACCCAGGGCCAGGTACGTGCCCTTGACCAGAATCAAACCCGAAACCCTTCAGTCTACAGGCCAACACTCTAACCACTGAGCGGAAACAAGCTAGGGTGGTAAATAACCTTTTAAAGACTCAAAGGCAAATCACATAGGGACTGTGAATTAGGAGTGAAAGTAACTATAAAGGGTTAAGGGGCAAGTTAAAAATCTAAGAGGATTCTGACTTCAAATTAAATGTTCTTACAGTATTTTTCTTGCTCTATTCTAAAGAAACAAAAACAAGAAATTATAGATCAGGGTTAGCAAATTGGCCTGCTGCCCGTCTTTTTATTTATTTATTTTTATTATTATTATTTTTAATCCTCACATGAGGATATTTTTCCATTGATTTTAAGAGAGAGTGAAAGAGAAAGGGAAAGACAGAGAGAAGTATTGATGTGAGAGAAATCAGCCAGGGCCTGATGCCTGTCTTTTTAAATAAAGTTTTAATGGAACATAGCCATGCCCATTTATATATTGCCTTGGATTGCTTTTGTGTGTTTTTTAATATTTTTTTATTGATTTCAGAGAGGAAGAGAGAAGGAGAGAGATAGGAACATCAATTATGAGAGAAAATCATTGATTGGCTGCCTCTTGCATGCCCCACACTGGGAATCAAGCCAGCAACCCAGGCATGTGCCCTGACCAGGAATTGAACCGTGACCCCTAGTTCATAGGTCGATGGTCAACCCCTGAGCCACGCCAGGCTGCTTTTGTGCTTTAATGGTACAATTGAGGGCTTGCAACACAGACCTGTAGTATTACAGGTCCACAATATCTAAAGTGTTTATCATCTCCCTTTACAGAAAAAGTTTGCCCACCATACTTTAGCTCATCACAGGTGTAGCTTATATAAGAAAGACAATATAGAACCTTCAGTCAACAGACAGATAAAGAAAAGGTCTTGGTCTGTCATTAAAATATTGCCATATTTATATGTTTTGTTACATTAAAGTTGATGTGTAATTTTTCTTAACAATTCGTGTTTTAATCAGCCCCCTTACTGTTCTTAATTATGGCAGCTAAAAGAGTTTCTACTGTATTTTAAGAGATATACATAAAAGTACTGCATTGCCATTTTTAGACAAGCCTAAGCAGTAGAAGCAGGGGAACCTAAAAAGATATGGAACTTATCTGAATAGAAGTAAATTTGAATATGAAAGTTGAACAATTTATGTAGTTGCCCTTAAAGTTATTTTCAGAAATAGTTACTCTACAGCCTACTATCTTTCAGCAATGAAAGAATTACTATGTATAATGTGGGGGGCTATACAAACTATTGCTACTATATTAGAAGACAACATTGATTTTTTTTTTTTTTGCTTGTGTGTTCTTTGAAGCAAAACAAACACTTAAACATTTGGTTAGGATATTTATAGTAAGCCTAATGGGATCTAGAAATTAGAACATCAGCTGTAACTTAAGTAATTGAAGAAATACATATGCAGCATCTTAAAGCATAAAAAGATCCAATTAACATATCAAATAGCATTGTGGCTTTCATGGGCCATCATATGAATTATTTTCAGAAAATATCTTAAAATAGCATAGCCAAATGGATAAAAGCATTTGTAATAGGATCTGCAAGGGAAACCATTAAGATTTTATAAGTGAAGAGCTGTGTTTTGGTCTCCACTGAGCAACAAAGAGCTCTTTTTGGTGCTTAAGCATTTCTAAATCTCTATTCTTCATGCTCTGGAAACATTTTATATGAATTCCTTTTATATTAATTTCTAATCTAAACTTTTTAAAATATATTATTTTTCTGTAAAAAATATATTTTTATTGATTTCAGAAAGGAAGGGAGAGATAGAAACATCAATGATGAGAGAGAAGCATCAATCATCGGCTGCCTCCTGCATGCCCCACACGGGATCAAGCCCGCAACCAGGGCCATGTGCCTGACCAGGAATCGAATGACCTTCTGGTTCATAGGTCCAAGTTCAACGACTGAGCCAAGCTGGCCAGGCTGCTACCCTATTTTTGAGGTCACTTATCCTTTCTTCTATCTTAATCTAGTTGATGTTGAACATCTCTAGTGTTTTAGTGTATGTGTGTATATATATATATATATATTTTATTTCAGAGAGGAAGGGAGAGAGATAGAAACGTCAGTGAGAATCATTGATTGGCTGCCTCCTGCACACCTCCTACTGGGGATCGAACTGGCAACCTGGGCATGTGCTCTGACCGGGAATAAAACTGACCTCCTGGTTCATAGGTTGATGCTCAACCACTGAGCCATGCTGGCTGGGCTTTAATCTAAATTTTTAAATGAGAGAAGGAATCTAGACATTTGGGAGAATATTTAGATTAGATGTAAATCAGTGCATGATTTTTTAAAAATTGACTTTTAGAAGGAGAGAAACATCAATATGAGAGAGAAAATATCAGTGTGAGAGAGAAACATCAATTGGCTGCCTCCTACACACCCCCTACCAGGGATCGGTGATTGAGCCAAGCCCACAACCCAGGCATGTGCCCTGACCCGGAATTGAACCAGCAACCCTTCAGTGGACGGGATAATGCCCAACCAACTGAGCCACACTGTCCAGGGCAGTGCATGATGTGATGAAAAGCAGCTTTATTGTTGGTTTTGGTGAGGAAAACCATTTGGACTTCATCGGTGCCATATAGGATCCTCTGGAAATAAGCATGTGTACAGTTGTAATGCTTAATTGGAATTGTGAAGAATAAGCAGATTGCAGTGGTAGGTTCACAGAATTGAAGGTAGGACCAAAAGCTGGCCCTGGATCAAAACTGACCTTGGAGGAGTCCTGGCAGGAGATGGGGCTGAAATAGACACTAGATCAAGGAATGAATGAACATTTTAAGAGAGATGAAAATTGTGTGGCAAGACAGAATTCTTAGGGATTGTTCTGTTATTCTGAAATTGGCAAATTTGTAGGTGACAAGATTCTCCTTTTTTTTTTTTGGAAGATAGGAATCCATGAGCTGCTGATCACATAAAACTTGAAAAATCTTTGTAAATTTATATATTTAGGTTCATTGACAGTTGAGTTTATAATAGATAAAATTTTAAGGTAAATTATGAAAGATATGGTGAGCTTTCGCTATTTAAATCTTCTTTCTTATGGTTTGTTCATTAAAATCAAAACATCAAAACAAACAGAAAGAAAAAACAGTTCAGCCAGCCTTTCATTTCTCTCCTTCATTTACCTCCCTAACTGCGCCACATGCTTAACGCTGCCTAAAAAGACTAGCTTTACAGTTAGAAAAATATTCCTTTAGGTAAACACTGTAGATAGACACTGGTATGCCAGTTTGCTTGTGTCTTTTCTCAGAAAGATAAAACAATTTCAATGGAAAGAGAGTAGGGTAATATGAGTTTTGAAACCCTGGAAAACAATTTCCTTTCTTACATGTTTTATTTTCATATTTTCCTTAACAAAAAGTTCAAATAATAGGATAAAGAACTCTGAATGCCTGGTGATTTTATTTTTTTTATAGGAAACTTTGATCCAAAAGCCATGAATAATTTTTATGACCACATACAACCTGGCCCAGTGGTACCACCCAAGCCATCTAAAAAAGGTGAGTAGGGCAATGTAAAAAACATCACACAAATAAATATGGAAATTCTTTGGGAGTTCACATTTATATCTGAAGAAATTTCCACTAGAGATACTCATTAATTTGTTCAGCAAAAAAACTTACCATATTGTTGTTACTATGGCAATAGTAAAATGTCCCCCAAAGTTTAAAATTAATTAACTCCTGGAATTACTGTCAAAAGTAATTAAATGGGATATATATAATTTACTTTTTAAAATTGAAACTGTATTATATAGTTAAAATTTACTGTGAAAACTATAATCCTTAAAGATAATTCTTACAAAATAATGAGAATTTTAAAGGTCTTGTGTTAGAATGGAAAGTTTGATCTGCAGTTGATCTAAGGTTATTTCACAGGGGAGCATAACAGTTAGATCCTACATAAATCCTAGATTTAGAGAAATCACTTTTGAATAATTGTTCATTCATTCCCATATAATATCAAAGGTATCAAATCTCTTATTTTTGTGTACCAAATGTTTACTTGACATTCCAGTTATCTTAAAAATGGATTTGAATTAAATTTAAATGTCATTAAATTTAAACCCTTTCTTCCCAATTCTTACTAATAACCCATGTTATTTTATAAATATAATTCTTAAGACTGAGATAAAGTATGCATTTGAGAGCATAATCCTTAAGGCTTTAAGCAACTTAAAAAGATTGCTCATGAAGACATATACATGTAATAGTGGTGAATGTCTTACTTAAAAAAAATTACCCGAGTATAACATTTTAAAATATCATCAGAATTAATATTTAAAAAGTTACCTAAGAGTATAATATTTTAAAATATCATCAGAATTATTATTAATCAGGGAATGTATAAATTCTCCCTAAATAATTTTACCTGAGCTAAATTACTTAAATTTTGGTTAAACAACTTTCTATGTGTTTTAAATATTTCATTTATAGGTTGCAACACAATATCTGTTGTTCTTTTTATTGTTGAACTAGAGGCCCGGTGCACAAAAATTTGTGCACTGGCGGGGGGGTCCCTCAGCCCAGCTTGCCCCCTCTCGCAGTCCGGGACCCCTCACTCCTTACCACCCACCTGCTCGCTGCTCCTTACTGCTTGGCTCGCTGCTCCT
>NW_005371386.1:552812-558447 GCF_000412655.1 Myotis brandtii | reverse complement strand
CTGGAAGCAGGTATCTGGGATTTATTTATCTTCTATAATTGAAACTTTGTTGCCTTGAGTGGAGGCCACAGCAGGCCAGGGCAGGTGGGAACCTTGGTTTCCTCCATCACCGGGGCAACCAAGCCTCCTGCTTGCTCCAGCTCCGTGGCTGCCAGCTACCATCTTGGTTGGGTTAATTTGCATATAGTCACTCTGATTGGCTGGTGGGCATGGCTTGGGGCATAGCAGAGGGGTGGTCAATTTGCATGTTTCTCTTTTATTAGATTAGATACTGCCATTGCTGTTTCATCTCATCTGCATTTTAAATAGCATACTAATTTCTAAAAATGGCACAAAGAGGAATCTTAGTGGATGACTGCCCAGTACCAGATATGGCACTGTGGCAACATTATATACAGCTTCAAGTTGAAAGTCACTGGGTTATATATCATTGATCATTTTAACCATTTGGTATAATAATATGTTATTTATCCAAATGGTTAAATAACACTTGAGTTTGTGCTAATGTCTATGAAGGAAGCATTACTTAATGGTAATACAACAGATAAACTTTAATTGATTCAAGGGTTGTCATGGAGGAATCCCTTATTTAAGGGAGTACATTAAAAAGTTGTTACCTGAGCCCTGGTTGTTGTGGCTCAGTTGGTTGGGCATTGTCCTGTGCCCCAAAAGGTTGCTGGTTCAGCCAAGGCGGTGTTGCTCAGTGGTTGAACATCAATCTATGAACCAGAAGGTCACAGTTCAATTCCCGGCCAGGGTGCATGCCCGGGTTGGGGGTTTGATCCCCAGTGTGGGGTGTGCAAGCGTCAGCCAATCAATGATTCTCTCTCATCATTGATGTTTCTATATTTCTCTCCATCTCCCTTCCTCTCTGAAATCAATAAAAATATTTTTTTTAAAAAGATTGCTGGTTTAATTCCTGGTCAGGGCACATGCCCAGGTTGTAGGATTCGATCCCTGGTAGGGGATGTACAGGAGGTAGCCAATCAACTCTCACATAGATGTTTCCCCCTCTCCCTCTCCCTTCCTCTCTCAAAAATATAAATTAAAAAACCTTTAAAGAAAGTTGTTACCTGGCAACAGAGGACCAAATTGGTAAGAAATGGACAATATGTCCACCTTGAGCCACCTCATTAGCATAAACTCTCAGTTATGGTCTGAAGGTCCCACCATAAATAGCAAAGACACTTCTATCAATTGGGAAACTTCAAGATTTTAGAGGTTATATCCCAGGAGCTGGGGCTAAAGCTAGACTTCTCTTTGGGCAAGGTCAAATTCTGTACTCACAACACTTAAAGCAGTGCTTAGAAGGACATTTATAGCTTTAAATGCTAGTATAAAACAAGAAGATCTAAAATCAGTGACCTAATATTCCACCTTAAAAGAAGAAGGAAAAATAAGAATAGTCAATGAGATAGAAAACAGATAAAGCCAAAAGTTTGATCTCTCAAAGATAAAAATCAATAAGCTCTAAAGTCAACTTATTAAAAACGAGAACACAAATAAGGGAATGTGATGACCATTTTTATGCCAATAAATGCAACACCTTAGATGGAATTGACACATTCCTTGGAAAATATAACCTACAAAACTGAAAACACGATGAAATAGGAAATATTAATAGCTTTACGTCTATGAGAAATTAAATCTATTATCAAAAAATTTCTCACAAATAAAAATCCAGACTATCAAACATCGAAGGAAGAGATAATACCAGTCTTACACAAACTCTTTGAGAAAATAGAGGGAAAAGGAAACTTCCCTCTTTTTGAAATGAAGCCAGCAGAACCCTGATGCCAAAACCCAGTAAAGACATTACCTACCCACTACCCCCTAAAGAAAACAAAATTATAGATCAATACCACTCATGGACATAAAAGCAAAAAATCCTTCATAACATATTTACAATTTATAAAAAAGATAATGCATCATGACCTCATTGGGTTTAGCTCAGAAATACAATATTAAAGTAAAGGAGAAAGAAAATATCCACAATACATATATGTGATAAAGAATTGGTATCAAGAGTATAAAAAAGAAGGTAAAACATTTGAGCAGACACTTCACAAAGGAATCTTCTATATATATAAATTCCTAAGCGACTGATAGACCAGTCGCAATGACATGCACTGACCACCAGGGGGCAGAAGCCCCGACCGCTAGGTTAGCTTGCTGCTGGGGTCCGGCAGATCGGGACTGAGCAAGACGGGCTGGACACACCCTGGAGCCCTCCCATGGTTCCTCCCTGGCTGGCCAACCTCCCACATCCCTCCTTCATGCACCAGTGGGGTCCCTTGGCCTAGCCTGTGCCTCTCACCATCCAGGACCCCTCGGGGGATGTTGGAGAGCCAGTTTCGGCCCTGATCGCAGGCCAGGACTAGGGACTGTACCCATGCACGAATTTCATGCTCTGGGCCTCTAATTATATAATAATTGATTTTTAAAATCTCTTTTAAGCGCATGAAAATGCTCAACCTGAGTAGACATTAGGGAGACACAAATTAAAATCCTGAGATACCACCTTACACCCACCAGAATGACTAAAATCCCAAATTTTGGAAAACAGGCTATTTCTTGTAAAACCATTCACCTGCCCTATAGCCCATCAATAATTCTACGTCTAAAGATTTATCCAAGAGAATCTAAAATGTTTCTACAAATGACTTGTTTTTTAGACGATTCATGCCATTTTTTTTCTTTTTGGTGCCGTGACTTGGATTTGAAGATTCATACCATTTTTATTCACAATAACCCCAAACTAGAAATAGCCCAAGTATTCATCAAAATGTAAATGGATAAACACTGATATAATCATGCCATGGAATAATACTAAGAAAAAAAAACCTGAATTACTGATACATAAATCTCAACAATATAATGCTGAATGAAAGAAATCAAATACAAAAGAATATATAGTATATAATTCTGTTTATGTGATTATCTCTGGAAATTGGGTTTGAGGAATAACTAAGAAAAGATATGGGTAGATTTTTCTGAACTCATGGTAGTGTTCTAAATCTTGGTGGGAATTTGGATTATTCAGGTGCATTTGTTAAAATTCATCAAATGGTACACTTAAGATTTCTTTATTTCACTGTACACATTTTACCTCAAAAATTCACAAAGAAATAAAAGGAAAATTTCTTAGAGGTAAGGAGCCAATATACTCAGAGTTTTCTACTAGTGGTGACAGAATTTTTGCAGATGTCATTTGGCCTCTGTCTTTGAGACCAACACCATGTATTTGAGGTGGAAGGTTCCTGTTTGGTATACTTTTCAGCTGGGAATTGTGCAAGGATTGCATTAATATTCCATTAATATCTAGCTCCCTACAAGTACCTTCACACTAAAAAGGCTCTTTTCCATGGTACTTTTAATTCTAACAAAATTTGCTACAACTGATATTGGATAGTCCCTTAGAGTTAGTTGTAATGGGATTCCAATTACAGTCATTTTCTTAAATACATAGATGGATTATGTAGATAGCTGCTTGATGCTACAAAGGTAAGACATAACTCCTATCCCAAGTGGCTTGTACTCTACATATACAGTTTTAATAAAAAGTAGACTAGAAAGCCCTCTAAAGTAACATCTTTACTGTAAATGGATCTCTACTTTAGAAATCTAATTGAGCTTTAATTATATAATAATTTATTTTATTGTTTAAAGTATTACATATGTCTCCTTTTCCCCCAGAGACTGTTGGTGAGAGTATAAAATGATGCTGTTATATATCCTGTAGTTTTTAAACTTTTCACCTTTTTCTATTAAAGTTTATAAATAGATCTTGATTAAATTCTATAATTCTTTAGGAAGCTTTTTCATAACAGATTTATAAAAGCTATTTGGTTTTTCTCTATGAAGTCAAATTTGTTTTCTTTTAAACACATAGAGTCTCTCTTTTTTCTAAAACTAAATTTACCTAGTTTGATGAAAATTTTGTCTACCACTTAAATTTAAAAAGCAAGTAAAATGTAAATAACATGTAGAATTGTTTTATTAGTTAGAATAAATATATTGGGGTTATTATAGTTACATATTAGAAATCCAAGTGGAATATAGACATTTATCTGATTATCTGAATAAGTGTGATAACTGAAGAGAGAGAATGAGAGATAGAAAGGGAGACAGAAATTTGCACTGGATTTTGTAGTTAAACAGTGCAGTGTGCATATGAGCTCCTCAGCTGATTCAGAAAGCCCCACTATCCCCACCCTGTCATTGGTAACTCACAGTGGTAAGAGCACTGACCTTGGTGTCCCATGATTTGAGTGCTGTTCCTGGTTGTCTTGGCCACCTGACCTTGTTCTGATCCAGTCTGTGCACCAGAGAGGTGATCAGTGCTGTAAAATACATAAGCCAAGTAAGGGTCAGTAAGAAGGAGGCATGTGATGCTATTAAGTACTTTACAAATCTAAGAAGTGGAACTTGACCTTAGTCTTTGGAGCCTGAGGAGAAATTTACTCTGCTTTTGTTCATGCTGATAATGGAGTGCTTTAGTGCCTAAGCAACACACTTAGGATTCTGGAGCACTGATTTCCAAGTGGATTGTACTAGGGCAGTGGTCTGCAAACTCATTAGTCAACAGAGCCAAATATCAACAGTACTTCTTCAAAATAGACTCGCCCAGGCCGAAAATCGACTTCTGCACATGGGCCATGAAGTTTCAATTGCACTGTACGTGCGCGCCTGCACGTGGTATTTTGTGGAAGAGCCACACTCAAGGAGCCAAAGAGCCGTGTGTGGCTCGCGAGCCGCAGTTTGCCAAACACTGTACTAGGTGAACTGCCTATGGGCTAAGAATGGATTAGAAAATGCAAGATATTTTTTCGGTTCTTAGGGGCAAATAATATGAAGTTTGCCATTTCTTGTTTTTAATTATTACAAAGGACTACTTACTGATAAACTATAAATTGATAGATGCAGTATTCTAATACAAAATTGGAATGCATGACGTCCATTATTGGAAAGTATCTGCTGGACTTTTGAACATGTAGGTATTTGGAATTTATGAAATGACTGAGGAGCATTTATTGTCAGTACATAGTATTATTCTGAAATGGTTCTGATTTTTCAAGTACTGCATGACGTCCATTATTGGAAAGTATCTGCTGGACTTTTGAACATGTAGGTATTTGGAATTTATGAAATGACTGAGGAGCATTTATTGTCAGTACATAGTATTATTCTGAAATGGTTCTGATTTTTCAAGTACTGCTATTTTATATATATACTAGGGGCCCGGTGCACAAAAATTTGTGCACTCGGGGGGAAGGGGGGGTCCCTCAGCCCAGCCTGTGCCCTCTCGCAGTCTAGGACCCCTTGGGAGATAACAACCTGCTGGCTTAGGCCTGCTCCCGGGTGGCAGAGGGCAGGCCCAATCCCTAGGTGCAGCTCCTGGTCGGGCTCAGAGCAGGGCCGATTGGGGAGTTGGGGCGCCGCCCCGTCATGCACAGAGCAGGGCGGATCGGGAGGTTGCGATGCCACCCCCAGTCACGCTCAGGGTAGGGCCAATTGGGGGGTTGGGGCATCGCCCCCTGTCACACTCAAGGCAGGGTCGATGGGGAGGTTGCGGCGCCACCCCGTCACGCACAGAGCAGGGCCAATCAGGGGGTTGGGGAGCTCCCCCCTGTCA